>NW_007742708.1:19264-20883 GCF_000696425.1 Galeopterus variegatus
GAAAAAATTTTGATAGTGAGTTATCTAATGGTTTTTGAATGTGATTTAAATCTCAACCATTTAAAAATATCTTAATCTACCAATAAAAACTTCTGTGTAATACTTTATTTTCCACAGGAGTTTTATACTTTTATATTCACATTGTTCAAACATAAAGACAGATGATAGGATATTAAATGTTTTTAAAATTAAAAAATTAAAGTATATTTCTATCCAGATTAACAACAAAACATTAAGTATTCTGCCTTGTAATTTCTGAATGAAATTCTCCAAACCCTTCAATGCCCATCTTCAGGAAGCTATTGATTGCCAAAAATCCATTTCTTATTCTTCCTGGGCACACAAATAGACTGTATTTCTCAGTCTCCATTGCCTTTAGGTGTGTCCATATGATTTGTTCTCACCAATAGATTATGAGCTGAAAGGATATATAATATTTCCAGTTTAAGGCTTTTAATAAGCAGGTGCATCTCTTCCTTACTCTTTCTCCTTCCATCAGTTAAATACAGATGGTGATGACAAGGGTTTTGGAAACTATGAAGCCATGAGATAGAAGGAGACTAGAACCCTGAATCACCATGTAGAAGAGAGCTTCCCACTAACCATGAACACTTACCTGCCTTCGACTATTATATGAGCAAGAGACAACTTTATTTTATATTTGCACCATATATATTTTGGAATCATTTGTTACAGAAGTCAATTCTATATAAACTAATGCAGAATTTGGTGCCTTAAAGTCAGGTTTTCACTTAACAAAATCCTCAAACATGTGGCGACAGCTTAACAATAGGTAGTATAAAAAATGGATCTAGCAGGCTGGAAAGTTACTCATGTTGTGAAGTAAAACTGTTAACTTTGGGAACTTGGAAGAAAGACCACAGACCTAATGAGCCTGTAATTCTAGTGGATGTAGTTTAAAAATATATATTAACATNAAGACTGACCTCCTTGATCAAAAGGAAGTTCTGCCAGCAGATGGCCTTCAGACTGGAACTGTAACATTGGCTCTTCCCTGGGTCTTCAGCCTGATAGCCTTCAGACTTGATCTGCAGCTTCAGTACTTCCCTGTATCTCTAGCCTTCCAGCCCAACCTGTGGACTTTGAGTTTTCCAGCCTCCATACATATGCCAGCCAATTACTTAAAATAAATCTCTTTAGACAGATACATAGATACATAGACTGACAGAAAAGTACACTTACGTACATACATCCTGTTGGTTCTGTTTCTCTGGAGAATCCTGACAAATATACGAAGTAACTCAAACAAGTTCACCCAGTTAGTACATAGCAAGCCAAAACTCACAATCAGAACTGTCTCATTCCGGAGGTAAGACTCCACTAGCTACATGATTTCCCATAAAATATCTTTAAGCATTAATACATTAAAAATTAAAACAGGGCCGACCCCGTGGCTCACTCGGGAGAGTGCAGCACTGGGAGCGCAGTGGTGCTCCCGCCGCGGGTTCAGATCCTATATAGGGATGGCCAGTGCACTCACTGGCTGAGTGCGGTGTGGGCGACACCAAGCCAAGGGTTGCGATCCCCTTACCAGTCACAAAAAGGCAAAAAAAAAAAAAAAAATTAAAACAAATTCACATAATGTTTTAAAACTATTT
>NW_007742709.1:0-20880 GCF_000696425.1 Galeopterus variegatus
TCGCAACCCTCAGTGTTGCCCCCGCACCGGACCAGGGACCGGCAACGGGACTGCAAACCTCGGCGTTGCTCCCACGCCTCGCTCAGCCAGTGAGCTGGAGCCGGTCTGTATGTGGGATCCGAACCCTCGGGCGGGAGCGCTGCCGCGCTTCCCAAGCGGCGCACTATCCAGTGCGCCACCGGGCCGGCCTTTGTTCGCTTTTTAAATGCCTACGTCTGCCACTGCACCATGAACCCCACGAGGGCAGAGAGAAGTCGGTTTGCCCCAGGCTGGGTTTGCAGGACAGGACATACAGTGGGTTCCCAATAAATATTGGTCAAGTGAATGAATGAAAAACAGGGCTGATGCCGACCCTGGCTGTCCTCTTCACTGAGCCCTCGGTCCATGGAGTCTGGACTATGGTATGGCCTCCCCGCCCCCTGCTCCAATCTCACCTGTACACTGCCAGGGAGGTCCCCCTTCTTGAACTCCTCGATGGAAGCCTGTAGCAGGGAGGAGGCCTGGCGGAGGTCAGCAAGGAAAGGGTCCACCTTCTGCAGGACGGAAGGCCAGGGCAGAGGCATGAGCCTGGGCCAGTGGGGAGGACACCTCCCCCATCCCAGGACACAGGAGGCACCACGCAGTGTTTTTCAAACTTTAGCTGCATCAAAATCATTTGGAGAGCTGGTTAAAACACAGACTTCTGGGCCCTGCTCCTGAGATTGTGATTCCATTCCTCTGGGGTGAGGCATGAGAACATGCATTTCTAACCAGTTTCCAGGGGATGCTGATGCTACTGGTCTGGGGACCCCACTTTGGGAAGCACTGGTACTGGGAATGAGAGAGGAGGAGAAAGAGGCCAGGCCTAAGCTACTCCCAGGTCGGAAGGGACACCTTGCAGGAGGGAAGAAAGGGAAGGAAGGGGGTGGGATGAGGGGACGTCCTTGGCTGAGTCCCACGTCAGCCCAGCTCCGCCACTTACTAGCTGTGAGACCTTGGACAAGTTACTTAAGCTCTCTGTGTCTCCACTTCCTCCTCTGTAAAAACGGGATCATAGTAGTTCCTGCCTTACAGCGTTGTGTGAGGATTAAATGGATTAATTTGTACAAAACACTGGGAATAGAGCCCAGCACATACTGTTAGTCATCATCATTATTAGTTTTATATTCTGGGTCTATAGGTAAGATCTCATTTTAAGGAAAGGTTTTAAAGCTAAAATATAGTTCAAAACCCATTGAATTAATTGGAGAGGGAAACTGGGTGCTTAGGGGACAAGTAGGAAAGGAGATTTTTCAGCATATACCCTTTTGTACCATTTGAAATTTGAATACATCACCTATTCAAAAACAGGCACAATTTGAAAAAGATCACCTAGGCAGAAAGCAAATAAACCACCACTTTAGACTGTGAGTACAGACTAGTGGTTCTCAACAAGGGGTGACTTTGCTCCTTAGGGGATATTTAGCAATGTCTAGAGACATTTTGGTTGTCACAATTTTTGGAGTGCTACTGTCATAAGAGGGTGGAGGCCAGGGATGGTACTCAACATGCTACAACACTCGAGACAGCTCCCAACGAAAAAGAATTACCCAGCCCCCAAATGTGAATTGGCAGAGGTTGAGCAACCCCGGTCTAGAGAGAGCCCTGGGTGGGCACTTATGGGCACTGGGTTCAGCGTGGTTTGAGCCTATAATCTTCTGTGTGTGGTTGTGCAAGTCGCCCCCATCCTGTGTGTCCTCATCTGTTAAATAGGGCATGAAATGCCCCTTGCGGGGTTGCAGTGAGGAGGGATTGCAATCACACAGGCAAGGAGCCCAGCACTGGCAGTTTCCTTATTTCTCTCCTCTTACAGGTGGGAGCACATCTGCCTCCCCCACCAGACCCCGAGTTCCCCCAGTTGTGTGGCTCCACAGAGCAGGTGCCTGTACATTTATTTTCAGTTAACAAAGGCATAGCTCTTAGCATGTACCAGACACCCTTCTAAGCTCTTTACCACATTAACTCAATTAATCCTCACACACACACACATTCAGAAACCATGAGGAGATGCTACTATTAACCCCTACCTTGCAGATGAGAAAACCAAGGCTCAGAGAAGGTAAGTAACTTACCCAAAGTCACACAGCAGAGCTGGGAAGAGAACCCAGGCAGTCTGGTCCCAGAACCCGAGCTCTTAGTCATTCCACTCTGCAACTTCATTGTAAATGTTTGTTGAATGACTGTGTTTTTGAACCTGACAGGGTTGATGGATCTATGGGACAGGACAGTAAAGAGAAGAAGAGAAGGAGGGGCAGGGGCTACAGGCTGTGATGGCAGACACCTGGAAGAACTGCACCCACTCGCTGTGGCAGTAGGGGAGGGAGCCTTCCAAGTCCGGGGGCAGCTGGCTGGGGTCCACATGGTGGCTGAGGGCCTTCAATGAGGTCAGCACCTCCACCTGCAGACAAATGAAGTCAGTCAGGAGGACCAGGGGACTCTGTGGGGACAGACATTTGAGAAGGTCCTGCCCAGATCCCAGCTCCAGCACCAGCCCACCTCCCACAGGGAGGGTTGACCCTGGCTTTAGGAGCTGCTTTCTGGGCAACCAATCTTCTCTGTAAGCTCTGACAAATCAAAATTTGGGACCAGACCCTGGTTAAGGAATAGCAAATAAACAACACGTGTAGTGCCACTCTCCCAGCCTGTGCCCAAGGGAGACATCATTAATCAATCACCGCACTTGTTCCCTCTGAGCTTGGCTCTTTCTCAGCACAGCTCTCCAGGCAATCACACAAGCTGATTGAAGCTGGCCCTGTGTTGAACTTCTTTATAATCCTTACACTCTTCTCTGGTGACCTACCAAGGTACTGTCTCCTCCTTGGGGCTGATGAAAAAGGCTACCAAATCCTAACAGTGTCCCCTAAGACATGGAAGAGGGACTAGGTGACTGCTTCTCCTCGGCAGTGAAGTTTGAGGTTTATGCTGAGAATAGATTCAGATATCTAGGCTTGGGATTGGATGGATACTGTGGGTTTTTGGACCTCTCTGTTATCCCTTCTACTCAAGTGTGGTCCATGGGCCAGCAGCACCAAGGAGCATGCTAAAAATACAGAATCCCAGGCCCCATCTGGAACGACTTAATTGGAACCTGCACTTTCACAAAACCCTTAAGAAATCTGTAGGCACACTGAAGTTTGAAAAGCACATCTCTAGCTCACAATGTGCCTCTTTAACCAGGAAGTGGGAGAACTTTTAAATCACTTCCTGAGGCAGGGCAGAGGGCTGGGTGCCCACACTCATTATTGTGGTATATGGCACTAATTAAAGGGAGCTGCAGGGATCTTTCCTGCAAAGTCCTGAGTCAACTCCTCATCTGTATTAATTAGGGAGAGAAATATAGGAAGAGCAGGGCTGGGCTGCGAGCCAGGAGACTCCAGCTCTGTGTCTATCCAGCTTACTGTGTGGCCTTAGGCCTCGGTTTCCCCATCTGAAAAGAAAGGGAGGAGGGGCTGACTAGATGCAACTCAGTCATGTGGCAGTGCCTACCAGGAGTTGCTAGGATCGCCAGAGAAAAATAATTCTGTGACAGATTTGGCGATGCCGGCCATAGGGCAGGACTGAACAGTTGTAGTGCCCAGGCCTCGGGTTTATTGCCCTACACTGGACTATTTCAAGGCCGCTTCTAGCTCGTGAGTTCTGCAGTTCTTCATCCCCATCCCCCAGCTCAGCTCAAGCCCAACAACTCCCCTCCTCAACCGCGACGCTGCCTGCTCCTCACCTGGATGTCAGGTAAGGTCTGCAGCTGGAGAGCATCCTCCTTCTCCCCCAGGAGGAGGACAGCTCGGAAGGAGGCTGGGACCAGAGCCTGTCAAAGAGAACCGCTTCAGAGCTGCTCTGCCCAAGCCTCCACGGAGCCTCCCCACCCCTTTATCTCTTCCTCCTTCCCCTCTAAGATACAGGCACATTTACAGGGTGGGAGGTTCTCCCATGACTGGGACCTTTGTGTGTTACGTTTGGATGATGAGTAATCATTTGAAGTCAAGACAGCAGCAAGTCCAAGCTGCACTGCAAACCTTCCTAGATGACCCGCCCCTCTGGGCCTCAGTTTCCCCACCTATAAAGCAAGGAGGTCAGACCATGAGGTAAGCATATGCCAAACCTCCATTTACTCTGCTGCCCAGAATGGCTGGTCAGGAGTCTCTTTCCTTCCCCGTTCTCAGTTCATGAGGTTTGTGGGGTCTAAGTCTAAGCCAATCGGTGTGTTGCATTCCCCTGGCCACAGGGATTGGTTGATGGATGAACCCCTGAGCCAATCAGACTTAATGAGACACAAAGAAACTTTTGCTGGGACCTCTGGGAAAATAATCTCTCACTCTTTCCTACTGCATTTAAATGAGAGACCATGTTAGAGCTTCTGGGTGCCATGCTGTCACTGGGACCTAGGGGAGCAGGGAGAGCTGTTTGAGAAGGGCACGCTCCCAGGAGAACAGGGCCAGAAATGGAGAGAGAGGAACTAAGCCCTACTGACAATATTTGCCCGTGGATCAAGCTGTACTTGATGCCAGATTTAACTCCTGATCCATCCAGTGACATGAGCCAATGAACTCCCTTCGTCTTTAAGCCTGTTTGGGCTGGGTTTTCTGTTAGCTGCCACTAAAAGATCTTGCCTGGGGATCCTGGTTCTAGTCTGAGCCCCGCGGGCTGTGTGAAGTCAAGAGGCACCTGGTGGCTCCCAAGACTTACCAGACTGAGGCTCTCCACCTCCCACTCACCTGAGTGGCCTGCAGGGCACTGACCAGGCTAGGCTGTGGGGGACGTCTCCTGGCATCAATCACGACTGCCAGCCCTTTGGCTTTATCTTCAGGCCTGTGGGTGACAAACACAATTGGCAGTCTCGCTGGACAGCCGGGGGCTCTCCAGGGGGAAGGACTAATGGAAGGTGACCAAGTTCCAATGCCCCCTCCTCCAGGAAGGCCTCTGTGATTCTTCTCCAGGCAGAGTGCATTGCTCCCTCTTTGCTCCCACAGTATCTCCCACAGCCCTCTCTTGCAACCCTAATAATCATGACTATAGCCACCAGCCCAGTTACAGTGAGTGAGTCACCCAGCATTCACCTTCCCCTTTTGCATGGGCACAACCCCCAAGTTGTTCAAGAATCTAACTCCCTCTATACAGCCATGTCCCCCCAGCGACTGGTTTCTGATTGGTTGAGTGACCAATTCCCCTGGCCAGTGACTGGGTTAGATGGGGTCGTGTGACATATTTCTGGCCAATGAGATGTGAGGGGAAGTTTGCTGGGGGCCTTCTGAGAAAGACATTCTCTCCTCTAAAAAGTTGTGACAAGAAGATACAAGGCAGAGAAACAGAATGACAAATTTCCTTATCAGATAAGACATTTTGAACTGGAATTTCTTTTACTTGCAGCCAAAACACTCTCACTGGTTCATCCACAGTGCACTGAGCTTACAGTGGGCCACTTCTCAGTGGTTACCTTAGGATTTTCCAAACTGAACCAATTGTCAGGATCTGTTAAAATACCAGCCCCTCACTCCAACCCCCACCCCAGTCCCCCCAGACATCAGAGCAGTGGGTATAGGGTGGGGCCAGGGAGTCTCTGTGCTTCTAAGTGTCCTCAGCCATTCTGATGATACAGCAGGTTTGGAAAATAACCCCCACCTACCTTCAAGTCTTACAACCACCCAGTTCATAGACAAAACCAGCAGTGGCCTAGTGCAGGGGTGTTGTGGTGTCTGGCAACTGGGGTGAGTTATTTCATCTCTCTGAGTCAATTTAATAATAATAGCACCATCCTTCTAAAGGGCTGCAGTGAGAACTGATGGATTTACTTATGTAAAGCATTCAGTGACTGCACAGAGGGAGAGGGATATAAATGTTTGCTTTTATTACTGTCCTCAAAGGGGAAACTGAAGCACAGAGAGGTGAAGTGGTAGACAGTGAGAGGAGGCTCTGGGAGATGATACCAGGTCTCTGACCTGTCTCTGGCTATGCCTGTGCTGGATAGTGCTTTGTTTCCAGACCTGTCTCCACCTGCAGCCTAGAGGTCCCTTGATGTGAGGAGCTTCTGCCCAGCGTGAAGCTGGGCCCAGAACGGGTGCCCAGACAATGTTTGCTCAGAGCACAGTGGAAAAACAAGCTCAGCACACAAGAGACTCATGTGCACCATGATCCACGGTTTACACTACACACTCCCCTCATCTTCCGTCACCACTTGCGGCCTTATTTGGTCCTCAGATCCCACTTGGTCATCCCCTTCTTTCAGATGAGCTCAGAGAAGAAAGTTATTGCCCTAAGGTCACATAGCACGTTGATGGGATTCCAGGGCTCTGTCTACCACACTGGCCACTTCTCAGTACAGAAAAGGGGGTCTCAGCTCCACCTGGGGCCAGAAAAGCCACTCCACCTTGATAAGAGGAAGAAAAATCCCAGTGATCAGCAGATGGCAGTAATGGCTCCAGTGGGGTAGAAGGATCCAAAGGGTTCCATCAGTCTCCCCAACTCCTACCCCCAATAGCAGCAGGTCTCAAGGTTGGGTTGGCGTCACTAGCCACAGTCCTGAGCAACCCACTTCTGAGACTGCTCCACTGGGGACATGGTCTCAGAGGAAAGGATGGTGACTCATCCCCCTCCAGTCCAACATTAAGTCTGAATCGCGGCGGGGTGGGGGGCTGTTAGGAATTAGCCCGGGTCACTCATCACTCACTCATTCTTTCACTCGCACTCATTCACTCATTCATTCACTCATTTACCCTTTTCTTCATTTATTCAACAAATATTTATAATTCAGATGCCAGCTCAGTTGCCACCTCCTCAGGGAAGCCTTCCCTGATTTCCTAATTGAAATTAGACTCCCCGCCCTTATCACTCTATGACAGTGGTTCTCAAAGCGTGATCGCTGGCCCAGCAGCATCAGTATCACCAGGAAACTTGTCAGAGATGCAAATCCTCAGACCCCATCCACCCCAGATCTACCGAATGGGAAAATCTAGGGGTGGAGCCCGTCCATCCATCTTAACAGCCCACCAGGTGATTCTGATGCACGCCCAAGGTTGAGACCACTGACCTACAACATCCCTTTCTTTTTGTCACCTCACTAACGCTCCTGAAAGTTGCTTGTCCATGGTTTGTTTCTTGTAGATGGTCCATGTCTCCCACCAGCCTGGGAATCCCCCGATGGCAGGGACAGAGCCTTTCCTGCTTTCCCCCCAGCGTCTGGCTCAGGACTGGCTCTGTGAACAGATGACTGGATGGAAGGGTACAGTGTCTCTCCACTCAGTGCCTGGTCCAAGGTTCTGGGCCGAGAGGGTTCAGGGAGGGATGGCATGGTCAGGGTGGCCCAGCCCCTTACCTGGGGATGGCACAGAGGTAGGAGAGCAGCCTGGTGACCTCTGAGGCCGTGCACCATGGTGCTTCCCAGTCTCCCTTGGTGGTTGACACCAGAAGCAGTGGCCGCCCTGCCCTGTCCCGACCACCTGGAGGAGAGAGGGCACACATGAGCAGTGAGAACCTTGGGGGAGCCCTCCACAGGAGCCTCCCCTGTGGCCTCAGGCCTTTGCCCATGCTGGTTCCTTTGCCTGGAATGCCCTTTCTCTCCTCCTTCTGCAGACTTATGTGAGCTCTGAACTCTTATTCATCCTTCAAGACCCAACTCAAAAGCCCCTTCCCGAGAAAAGTCTTCCCTGAATCCCTCCTCCGTGCAGTGATAGCCTCACTCTCCTCTGGACTCCTGCTGTATGGGGCATCCTGGGATGAAAAGCTTGTGGAATGAGCTCTGGGGTCACACAGACAGGGCTTCAAGTCCTCACTTTGCATGTCCTTGGGCAAGTCTCTGAGCCTCAGTTTGCTCATCTGTTAAATGGGACGAATAAAACACTGAGCTTATTAGGTGAGACAGGTAAATGAGAATGAAATGAGACAGTCCGTGAGAAGCAAGGGCTCAGTGAACGGTGGTGTTATGATGGTCATTATCTCTGCTCTCGTCTCCAGCCCGTGGCATGGTGAGTGTGCAGCCTCGTGGCCACAGCTCACTATTTACTCTTACAGATGTTCAGCTGTGGGCTCTCGATAGGATGTTTCCTGCTTCAGGAACCTGGGCTGTGTGCCCCACTCTCCCCACAGAGGACATGAGGCCAGGCCTGGGGAGTCAGTCTGCACTGGGAGGGGAGAGGACGTACAGCAGTGGGGAAAGAGGACCAGGCCTCTGCAAGTGCGCCAGTCCTGCACCATGGACTCAGTGCCCTGCACTCCAGAGTCACCTTCCTCAGCACCACTCTGCAGTTACCACCACCCACTTGGTATGGGCACAACCCTCTACAGTGTGCAAGACCCTTTACAGCTCATGAAGCCTCGGACAAACTTAACACCTTCACAAGTGCTGTCTTACACAGGGGTCCAGCCATCTGAAACATTCTTTCTTTCACATATGTCTTAAAATTGGACATCATTTAAAATTTTAAAATATATATTTTTGTGTATGTAGATGTATACACACATATGAGAAAACTTTATATCCTCTTGATAATGCGGGTTTGATTTTTTTCCCAAGATTTGTTTACAAATTTGAAAAGTAAAGCCATTTCGTTGAGGACAATAGGGCAGACTTGATATTAACAAACCAGGTATTGAGTAATATTAGGGAATTATTTCTCATTTTGTTAGGTGCTAACGGTGTTGTGATTGTTAGGGGACACGCTGAAGTATTTAGCGGTAAAATATGAAGGTCTGTCATTTATTTTAAAATACTTCAGAAAAAAATAGATGAAACATACCAAAATATTAAGATTTATTCGATCTCGGTAATGGGTAAATGGGTATTCATGATACAATTTTCTCTTCTTTTCTGTATGTTCGAAAAAACTTACAATAGGAAGTCAAAAAAGGTGAACTAGCTAAACCATGAAAAACTCGTAAAGTTGGAGATGTTTATACACATCCCTCCAAAGTCCTGTGGCAGACATTGGGTCCCTCAAGTAGGGATATGCTGCATCAAGTCACTGGGCCCATTTTACTGATGAGGAAACTGAGGCCTGGAGAGGGGAATCAGCTTCCCACTCTCTCACAGGCCCAGGTCCCTGACTTGTCTGCGAGGGGGGATCATGTCTGATTCACCCTTTGACCCTGGGCCACACTAAGAGGTGAGCTTTTGTCTGCTATAAACCTGACGACTGGAGCTCAGGCACAGCTCTGATGCAGCTACTCCCCTGCTCTAAAACCATCCATGGCACCTCCTGGCACTCAAGTGTCCTCCCAGCATCTGTGCCCTCTTCCAGCCTCATTTCATATACTATATGTTATGGGCTCAGTTGTGTCCCCCACCAATTCATGTGTTAAAGTCCTAACTCCCAGTACCTTGGCATGTGACTGTATTCAGAGATAGGGTCCTGAAAGAGGTGATTAAGTTAAAATGAGGTCATTAAGGTGGGCCCTAATATAACACGACTGGTGTCCTTACAAGAAGAGGAGATCTGGACATAGAGGGAGACCCTGTGAAGACACAGAGAGAAGACAGCTATCTATAAGCCAAGGAGAGAGACCTCAGAAGAAAGCAAACCTGCCAGCACCTTGATTTTGAACTTCCAGCCACCAGAACTGTGAGAAAATAAATTTCTGTTGTTTAAGTCACCTAATCTGAAATGGCAGCCATAGCGAACTGATACATTGTCTCTGCTTGACAATGCCTATGGTCAGAGTGGCTCCTCTGTCATTGCCTACAGGAGCCTGTCCCTTTCCCACCTCCCATGTTCGTTCACCCTCTACCTTCTACCAAGTATGCCCTTCCCTCCCATCTCCATTCGGTGAAATACCCTTCACCTTTAATGCCCAGCCAAGATGCCACCTCCTCCAGGAAGACCTACTTACTCCCTGAGGACTGAGATTTGACCATTGGGTCTAGAAACATGGAGGTCATTCGTGACCTCGACAAGACCTGTCTCAGTGTCAAGGTAGGAAAGGAATTCTGATTACAGTGACTTGAAGAGAGAAGGAGAGGAGGGAAGGTGCAGAGACCAGGAGAAAACACAACTCCTTTGTGGAGTTTTGATGTAAAAGAAAGGCAAGGATGGGGACATGGGGCCTAGAGTGGGGTATTTCAAACTGGGCAGCATCACAGCACACTCTCATGCTGATGGGAGTGGTCCAGTGCAGACGGAGAAAGGTGATCATGCAGGGAAGAGAGGAGAATCTTGATGGGATGTCTGATGGGTACAGAGGGACGGTGCACCGATGGAGGCGGGGCCTTGGATGAGGAGCACGGATGGTTCATCCATAGGGGATGCCGAGTGTGTGGGTATAGAGGCTTCGGGTGAGTAACTATGGGGGCAGGAGTTTGTGGACTTCCTCTGATGGCTTCTAGTTGCTCAGTGAGGCCAGGAGGGGGGTCGTCAGTGGAGAGTAAAGTTAGGGAAGATGATGTGGAAGGTCAGAGGAGAGAAGGTGTGAAGTCAGCATTGAGGATGGTGGAGCAGTCATTCAGGACTCTGGAGGTGAAGTAGGATCCACAGGCACCATTGGGACTCCCTGAAGGTCACGGTCAGGAATCTAACATGTGACCAATCAGTGCGGTTGTGTCAATTTTCCCAGCTTTGTCCAGCTGTAAGGGTGCAGGTGGGGAGTAGGAGGAAAGTTGGATTTCACTGAGGCTGGGATTTCTCCGGGTAAATGTGATAGTGGGAGAGAAAGGTAAGGGAGTTGAGAGTATTTGTGAGAAAGTGATTATAGTAATGGGCCATGGAGTCTAAGCTGGGAAGGAGGGACGCAAGGACAGGATGGAGGGTGGGGAGAGACAGTGAGAAGGTGGTTGGATCAATAGGTTGAAGGTTCTGGGGGGAGGGAGGGTCTAAAGTTAATTACAATTCAGGCGTTGGGTGAGCTGGAAAGAGGCAGTGGTAATAAAGGAGTAGGAATCCTCAGATTGAAATCAGGAAGGAAGACAGGGGGTGGCCGTGGGAGGAGTTAGTTATGGGGCGTGAGGACGAGATCACTGGAGAAGCGGAGGTCAGAAAAGGGAAAAGAAGGAGCATCCACAGAGATATTGCTTATGCATTCAACAAGTACTTTTTGAGCACAGACTATATGCCAGGCACTTGGGACCCGTCAGTGTACGTCGTATCCCCCAAGGATTACAGAAGTAGTTGTGGAAAGAGTGACAGTGAGCCAGGTCCTATCTGCCTGTTCTCCACCTCTTACACAAGGGGGAGCCCGAGGCCCAGGGAGGGCAAGCAACTTCTCCAAGGACACACAGGGAGCTGGTGCTAGAGTTGGAACTAAAATCAAGGCCTCCATCATCCCAGAGCAGGGCCCTTCCATGAACAATACCTGAGCCCTTGGAACATGACAGCCCTAAGAGGATTGAAAGATCCTTTTCATACAATTAATATGGGAACACACAGCAAGAGCTTCAACAAAGATGACCAGAAAAAGACAGACAATGCCTCCCAGGAGGTGCAAAAACACAGGGCAGTGCCCAATGCCCTGCAGAGATGTAGAAGTCTATGAAGTAAAATGGAATTGCAGGATGGTCGATTCCCAGGGAGCACTGTGGTGTCTCCTGCCCCCCAGACCTGTACACGTGCTGTTGCCTCTGTCCAGAAGAAAGACTGTTCCCAACGCTTAACCTGGATAACTCCTACTCATACTGTAGGACTGAGCTTTATGTGACTTCCTCTAGGAAGTCTTCCCTGAACTCTTCCCACCCAAGCCAGGGCCAGGGGCCTCATCTGTGCTCCCACAGCCCTCTGTCCTTCCCCACTGGTACATTTTTTTTACACTGGGTTGTAATAATCTTCTGTAATGACCTATTGAGTTTTCTCCACCACTGGAATATAGGTTTCCTGAGGACAGAGAAAACATCAGACTTGTTCCCTGATGAATCCCCAGGGCTAAGCCCAGGGCCCAGTAAATATTTGTTACAATGATAATTAAATGTTAAGCAGGAATGACAACTCCTTCTGGATTGGATGCTGTTGGTTCTCCACCCAGATGCCTTCAGCAGGCAGAGCATCCATCACCCAGGGGCTGGAACTACCAGCTATAAATGGCTCACAGGTGCCTCCTTCTCTGAAGAATTGCCCTTGGCTGAAATGAGACACTGGCTCACCCCGCAACTCCATCCAGGATCAGCCCACAGTTAATGACTGACAGACCCAGGCATACAAAAAGGCCAGCAGCCCCGCACACCCTAGGATGGAGCCAGCGCTGTGGTGTAATTCATGCTCCAGAGAGCCCCCTGGGGTCAGGCCACAGCCTTGCTCAGCTTCCCCTGCCCTGTCCTGCTTCCCTCCCTCCCTTCTCCTGAGAGCCTCCTCCAATAAATCACTTTCCCAAGAATCCATGTCTCAGGCCCTGCTTCTGGGAACTTGATATCCACCTTGGCTGCTTCACTGAAATTTACATGGATGGATGGATAGACAGATGGACAGATGAACAGATGGATGGATGGATGAATACCTAGAAACTGCTTTCATCTAATCCAACTCCTTCATTGGAAAGATGAGGAAACCGAGGCCCAGGGAGGTTTGGTCTAGAACACAGGCCTCCAGGGCTTTCCCTGCCTCCTCTCCACCCACAAGCATCTGACGATAACCTGGGACCTCCCAGCTCCCCCCTCCGCCTCCCCGTTTGATCCCCCAGAACCTGGCAGGCATGCTATCCTCGAGTGGAAAAGCTCAACACCCAGAGCCCCAACACTGCGCTCAGGCCCTGGAGGGTCCTCATCCAGGGTGGAGCCTCTTTCTGGGGGGTCT
This sequence comes from Galeopterus variegatus, assembly GCF_000696425.1. Classification (NCBI taxonomy): domain Eukaryota; kingdom Metazoa; phylum Chordata; class Mammalia; order Dermoptera; family Cynocephalidae; genus Galeopterus; species Galeopterus variegatus. The sequence continues at coordinate 12,717 of NW_007742709.1, forward strand.
GCAGGAGCTTCTGGGAAACCAGCCTTTTCCCCAGTCAGTGGGCCTGACTCAGCAGCTGGGCCAGATGTTTTGGTCTGAGTCTTTCCAGCTGAAGAAAAGCAACAACAAAGAAAAAGATGTTAAGCAACAACAAAGAAAAGAATTTTCTAAGCGGATAACATTTTCTCTTTCACCTTCTGACTAATAATAACAGCTTAAAAGTGTTGATCTCCTACTATGTGCCAGACATTGTGCTAAGCTCCTCGCTTTGGGTGTCTCTTTGAACCCTCCAAACAGCTCTGTGAAGTGGGTGAGATCTCCATGGCATAGGTAGGGAGGCCTGGACTCAGAGAGGTTAAGTACTTGTCCAAGGTCACACAGCTAGTGTGTGGCAAAACTGGGTGTGAACTCAGGCAGTCACAACACAGACACAGAGGCTTGCTCAGTTCCAGACCCATGAAACTTCAAGCCCCTTGATATGCTACATGGTGCACTAAACTCTTGAAATTGAGCCAGTGCAGGTGGGTCTCTGTTCCTTACAACCAGAACCACCTTGTAACCTGATCTCATCCAGACAATAATCCCTTTTTCCAGCTGAGGGAGTGAGCCCCTTACCTTTCCCCAAGGATCTGGCTCGGTTGGGTTTAGGAGAGTAGAATGAACAGAGGACTTTCCAAGGCCTGTCATGCTGGAGTGTGGCTTTCTCCAGGGGTATAGGGGATTGTCTCTGCCCCTTCAAGAATGAGAATTTGAGCCCAGGAGTGGGGGACCCAGAAGAGGAGGAGTTTTGACTTGGGTGGGCCTTGAGCTTGGGAAGTCTCCCGATTCCTTGTTTGGTCTTCTCCTCCATCTTTGTTTCAGAGGCTGGGGCTGCAGGAATAGCGGGGGCCAGGCAAGGAGAAGAAGATTGTCTTGGTCCAGGCCTGAGCTGGAGCATATTCTCTGAGTTTCCCAGAGGTCCCCGCATCTTGGAAGCAGCTGGCTCTTCTGAGACACCTGTCCCAAGGCCAGAGTCACAGTCCAGTAAGTCCTCAAGGACATTGACATAGGGCCCTTGGGGCTGCCGTTCTGAGTCGTGGGTGGGTGCTTTATGGTTGACCTTTCTCCTCAAGCCAAATATGCAGGGCTCCTCCTCCGAGCTTGCTGACTTTGCACAAGACCATTTTTCCAAGGAAGGTTCTCCATTGGCCTCAGAGAGAGGCAGCATCTTTTGAGAGAGAGGAATTTCTTTAGTTCCAGACAGCTCCATTAGTGCCCCCAAAGTACATCCAGTGGATGTCTCCACCTCTCTACTGAGAAACTCTCCTCTGCTCTCTTGGGGAAAGTCCAGGAGGGCCACATAGTCTCCCTCCAAGTCCTGGGTGACCACATCATCCATCCTGAAGGCCACCTCCCCAGGCCTGGCTTGCTCCACCTTGATGAGTCCCGGATACTTGTTTCTATATGTGTTGCCCTTACCCTTGGCCGAACTCTGGACTAGAAACACCTGGTTGCCTGGGGTCCTGGCCTGGTGCAGCTCTTGAGGGCTACTCAAATCGAGTGCCTCTAATTGAAGGGACTCCCAGGCTGCGGAGAGGACATTCACAGCTTGGGATCTGTCATCCACAAACTCTGGGCTGGTTATCTTGGTCCAAGGCACAGAAGCAATCCCATTTTCCGAAGCTACCAGGCAGTTGTGTAGAGGACTCCCCTCATAGTCACTATTGATGGCCTCCAGCCATTCTTGGGTGAAAAGTATAGGGTAGGATGATTCGGGAACAGGCTTCTTGTCCACTGTGCGGAGGTCTAAGGAGAGGCATTTGATCATGATGCAGACAGACTGCTCCTCCTGGGGCTCAACTTGGAGGAAGAAGTCACCCTGGCGCAGTAAGAGGGAATTGAGGGGTGCCAAGTGGACTACGACCTCATCCCGCAGACAGAGCGGCCAGCCCTCGTGCAGGAAGAGGCAGTGTGAGTAGGGGGCCTGCGGAGAGAAGGCGAAGGCATCAGAGAACCTGGCTCTGGAAGACCCCACCCTTGGATCTGCTTCCTTCTCTCTTCCAGCTGGAATCTTGAAGCTGTTGGGCACCAGGGTGAGGCAGGAAAGATAACAGGGACATAGCATCTAAGAGGCCCTTGTTCTCAAGTTTGCACAAGGGTTTCCTCTCCTGCCTCCCCTACTCTTGCCCCTGACCTTGAGAATACTTGTTAGCCTGCTGTCCCAAGGGAGAAGGCTCAGAGCTTGGATTGAGCAGTCCTTGGACTTTCTTACATAATTTGGGTGTGTGTGTGGGAGACCTCCAGAGAATGACAATAAACTTCCTGCTAATTAAGCAGGTGTTTCCTGCAATCATTAATTGGGGAAATCAGTGAGATATGACCATATTTGTACCCGAAGTTGATAAATCCATTCATATCAGTTACATTGTAGATTTGGCCACCTTGGAGAACCTTCATATCCATGAGGCTTCACGAGTCTGTGAGTTATTGCTCCTCTTTCACCGAGCCCTCTACAGTTTACAGTGTGCTCTCCCTCGCCTTCTCATCGAATGAGACAAACCAACACAGCCGTATTTTGCAAATAGCAAACCACCAGAGATGACAGCTAGAAACATTTTGTTTGACTCTCGCAGTAACTCAGGGGTGCAGGCAATTCAGGCATTACTATTCTCACTTTTAAAATGAGGAAACTGAGGCTCAGAGAGGTGGAGTAATTGGCTCATAGTCACACCACTGATATGTGGCAAAAGCAGGACTTGGGCGCAGGACTTCACATTTGGAGTCTGTGGTGTTTGTCCCTGGGCCCCACTAGACTTCGTCTGAAGGTGGCTGCCTCTGGCTGACAGTGGCTAGACAGGTCGACTTTGAGGTTGGCACATTATCTCAGAGGGAGAAATGAGGAAGTGAGATAATTACAGCCAATGGCTATTGAGCACTTGCTACCTGCCAGACTCTGTGCTAAGCGGTATGTGCTGTCTCTGTGCGTTAGGTGCTATGTTATTAACATTCCTACTTGACAAAGAAAGAAACTGAAGCTCAGAGAGGTGACATGGATCCCTCAAGTCCACGATGATGAGCCTGGATTTGAACCTGGGGCACCTGACACTGGGGGCCATACTGTTAATCCCATATTACTCCCTCCTGCTCTGAGGTGACACGAACTTGCCTATAATCACAATTAAATTAAATTAGCCTCTAACTAAGAATAAAGATGTGGAGAGGTTGTGACCTGGTCACTGGGAGAAATGAGGAAGGGGTTGGTGCACATGTGGTTTTAACGGACACATAAAGGAAGTGTTTGGTCGTGCAGCTTGTCGGGGAGAAGCAATCAGGACGGGAGGAGCTGCGCGAACTAACATCAGCATGGGGAAGTTGCCTGCAGATGTTTCCACAAGCAGCTCCCCTCTCCTGCAATACCAATTTCTGTGTATTGAGCTATTTCTGTGTGTCAGGCACTGTGCTAAGCATGGCAAACGGGTGATCTCACTTTCCTTCTGGTTTCAACTCTCTCCAGTTCCGGTTCCTAAACCTGAACTTTTAGCTGCTCCATTCGATTTCTTTCTACCACTGAAGTGATGCACACAGTCCCTACCCTTGCTTCTTGCTGCTAGTGAGCTGTGGCCCTGGCCTTGGCAGGCAGTGAGCAACTCAGGAAAGGCTGGTGGGGCTGAGAACCTCTTTGTGACTCTTGAGGCTGGCGTGGCAGGCAGGTGGGCACTAAATAACAGCACAGCAGGAAGCCGTCGGCAAACCTTTGAAGGCAAGTTCCTGCAGTGGGCACTGAGGGTGTGGTCTCCTCAGGCTTCTCCCCACCCTTTTCTTAAACAGTCTCCATCCTCTGCCCATGGAGGTAGATGCATGACTCAAGCCTAGCCAATCGTGGTGCCTGTTGCTCTGGCCATAGTGATTGGTCCAGGAATGGACATATGACCTAAGCCCGGCCAATCAGGATCCTTCCTTGAGATTTTTCTATCTGCAGCTCACGGGGGGGAAGAGTTCATTTTCCTCTCCAGGGTAAGATTTAACCCCAGAGCTACCCTGGGATGCAGCCTTGTGGGAGCACGTAGCCTGTAAGAATGATGCTGACAGGCAGGGAGAAGCAGAGGCAAGAGACAGAAAGTGTCTTCAAGGGGTTTGACCAGAGAATCAATTCAGCCCTGAGGCCTCATCCACCCACCCTGGTCTGGGTGAAGATTCTGTCATTTGCAGGCAATGAATCCTGCCTAAAACACTTTTCTTTCTGCTTTGCCTCAGGAGAGGCCTCCCTGAGATCTGGATTTGAAGGGGTCTCCAGAGAAGGAAGTGAGAGTCCTCATGCCTCAGGGGCTCCTGGGAAACTGCAACATTCTCTGCTCTTTCCACTGAAACTGCCCCCCTTCAGCCAAGGCAGCCTGGCCATGCCCACAACACCAGCCCCAGGGCAGGCTCCTCACAGCCAGAGAAACCCCAAGGATGCCTCTATCCAGGACTTCCTCCCTGCTAGTGAAAGTGCAGATGTAACTGACTCCTAAATGTCACAGGGTAAAGGGCCAAGTGGCCCTCTTGCTCCATTTGGGGGGCTGATGGCTCCCTTTGGGCAAGCAATAACACTTGGAAAACCACCCACACCCTCAGTTCTTCCTGTGAGGCCAGACCCCCCCCCACCAGCTCCTCTGTCCTCGCATCCAGTTCTGTGGCTTTCTGGGAGGGCGAGTCCCCAGCCCTGCATCCGTCCCAACTTACGCAGGCTGCTTCGCGCACTTGCTCACACAAGCGCTTGGCAGGGATCAGGAAATCCAGGAGGAAGCTCAGCCCATCACCCCGGAAGTCAGAGTCCAGGAGCCGGAACACCTGACCCAGGATAGTGGGAGCTGTAGCCTCAAAAGGAGGATAGAGGCCTGCCAGGGCATGCTGGATGGCTGTGTCCAGGGATGGTGGGTCCTGTGGGGGACAGGAGGAGAAGATGAAAAGTAATAGTAATAATAATAATAATAAGGGTAGTGGCCACTCCCCATGACTTTCCAGGCCCCACACCACTGAGGCCCCTCTCTGACCTCCTCTCTTACCCCACCTCCCTCGCTCACTGCCTCCAGCCACATGGTCCTCAAACACACTTGGTACAATCCCACCACAGGGCCTTTGCACTGGCTGTTCCCTCTGCCTAGAATACTCTTTCTTGAGACATCCTCATTCCCTCACCGCCTGCAGGTCTTGGCTCAAATGTCATCCACCACTCCAAGGAGAAGTGGAGGAATGCGGGGAGGCATTCAAGCCAGGGCCAGAGGGAAAGCAGAAGGTGGCATCCTCCACATCCCACCACCTGGCTAACCTGCACACCTACAACCAGAAGCTGGGCCACCAGTGAAGCCCAGCCTGGACTGGACACCTCCAATCCACACGCAGATGTGCAAATGCTAATAAGAGATCATTGTTTCATACCAGAGTTTTAGGGTGGTTTGTTACACAGCAATGACTGACCGATTATGTCCAGAGCTCCAGACTCATATGCCCAGATGCCTCCTGGATGCCTCCCCATAGACGACTCTTAGGCAGCGACATCAACACATCAACTCCAACTCTGCAACTTGCCAAACCTGCTCCTCCCCCCATCCCTACTTCAGTGACGGCCTCACATCTGGTCAGGCTCCAAGGCAAGAAAGCTGCTCATCGTGCTGCCTCCCCACCGCACAAACAGCCCCCAGTCACAGAGCAGTCACAGTCTGTTCCCCTCCAGCAGCTCACCAGCCCACTCACCGCTCTGCTCCCCTGCCCCCGCCCTGACGCAGGCCTTCACAGTCTTTCCCAGGGACACACCTCCTCCTCTCGGGTTGCCAACCTCTAGTCTTCCTCACTCCAGCCATTCCCAGAAGGACCCCAGAGTGACCTTTCTCAAATGCAAACCTGACCTCATCAGTCTGTTCAGAATCACCCAAGGGCTCCCCACGGCCTTCAGGAAGCATCCGGCCTCCAGGTGTCCTGATCCGTGGGATCTGGCCTCCAGCCGCGCTGCCTCTCCTGTGCTTTAGCTGCAATGGCACGTGCCTTTTCTCACTCACTTCCAGGCCTCTGCACATGCTGCTCCTTTCCCCTGGAATGCCTTCCACCACCACGCCTCCTCACCTGGCCAACTCCCTCTCGTTCTTCAAGACTCAGGTCAGTGTTCACCTCTTCCAGCAGATTTTCTCCGACCTCTCATAACACCCCCCCACCCCAGCAGGGTCAGATGCCCCCTTTTCTGGCCTCCTATAGTGCCCCTATCACAGCAGTTCCCATACTGATTGCTGTCTCCCTCAGAGGACTCCAGGCTCCCTGATGGCAGGCATAGTAGGCAGAATAGACACCAAAGATGCCCATGTCCTCATCTCCCAATCCTGTGAATATGTTACTTTACATGGCAAAGAGGAACTAAGGCTGCAGATGGAATTTAAGTTGCTAATCAGCTGATTATCCTGGATTATACAAGTGGGCTCAGTGTCACCCCAAAGGTCCTCAGAAGTGGAAGTGGAAGAGGATGTAGAAAAGGAGAAAGTCAGAGGAAATGTGACCATGGAAGCACATCAGAGAGAAGTGACGTTGCTGGCTTTGAACATGAAAGAAGAGCCAAGGAATGTGGGCAGATCCTAGAAGCTGGAAAAGGCAAGGAAATGGATTCTCCCCTAGAGCCTCCAAAAAATAATGCAGCCCTGCTGACACCTTGATTTTATAGCCCAGTGAGATCTGTGTCAGACTTGTGATCTATAGAACTGCAAGATAATAAATATGTGTTGCATTAAGCTACTAAAATTGTGATAATTTGTCACAGCAACAATAGAATAATATGGCAGGCACTGGCTCCTATTCCTCTCTGGGTTCTTAGTACCTGGCACAGCACCTGGCACAAAGTAGGTGCTCAGTAAATTTTATGAAAGAGTGAACAAAATGTCCCTCTCTGAACCACAATTTTTCTATCTGTAAAATAGGCAGGTTGGACAAGGCCAGAGGTTTCTAACCAGGTGTAGTAATTGGATTAGTGGGTTATGATGTTCAAGTCCTCAAAAGCCTAATGGAAGCCATTCTGGTTGCCCCAGCGTGGCTGCAAGATCTTGGCAAAGGGGGATGAGAATAAATAAGGGCACAACATAAAAAGAGCTTTTTTAGGGGGGAAAAATCATTTTTATAAATGAGGCCTCTGAAGGCAGGGAAATAAAACAGGCACTTTGAGGAGAAGGAGATGGCATTTCTCAATCCCAGCAAGATCCCAATGCCAGGAGGCTGCAAAACTGGGGACCGAGGCTCACTTCCACCTGTAGTCCACACGGTGCTCGGCACAGGGTAGGCCCTCCATTACTGCTACAGAATAAACGAATGAATGAAGAATATTTACAGCTCTATTCTGAAGAAAGGAGGGTCCTGGCACTGACATGGCATGGAGCTCAGAGGGTACTCAATGTCGAAAGTGCATGTGCCCGCAAGGGGCTCTTCCCACACTGCAGTGGGGGAAGGGGCCTTCAATTGGGCAGAACAGGGAAGGGCTTCTCTGGCCTGGTGTCCTCTTCCAATGTCCCGTTGTTCCCCACCAAATAAGGTCAAACCCCAACATTTCTATCCATATTATGCTGGGGACAGTAATGGGAAGGGGGACAGGGACGTAGAGGACCACATCTGACATCCATGACCACACATACACACTAAGTCAGTTCGGCTGGCACTCTCCCCCACCACGTGCCCTCCCCACCCATCCCGCCTCTCCCGCACGTTGGTGCACCCGGCTTCTACCTGACTGTGCAGCCTTCAGTAAATCCCTTCCCTCTCTGGACCTCTTTCCTCGTGTGCAGACTGAACTGAGCTGTTTGTTTTTTGGAAATTTAATTATTCATTGTCATTTTCATGATTTTTAGCATCTCCTCACACCATTTGTACTATTAGCACTTACTCTTTTCCTTCACTTTTAAAATCCACTCACTTTAAAAAAAACTTACATAATTGTATTATAAATGGAGATTCTACGTCATCATACTGGTTATGAGAATGCAGCCAGACTGCCCAGGTTCAAATTCTAATTCTGTTGTTTACTGGTTATGTGACCTGGCAAGTTACTTCAATCTCTCTGCCTCAGTTTCCTCATCTGTAAAATGGACATTGTAATCGTACCTTCCTTAAAGAGTTGATCGAGATTGATTGAATTAATACACATAAATTCTCTGCACAGGGCTAGCATTTAGTAGGTGCTCATTAAGAGCCATCGCTG
>NW_007742710.1:0-373 GCF_000696425.1 Galeopterus variegatus
GATTTTGCCAAGAACAGCAGTTCTGGGCAATTGAAATGAGGTGGTATACACAGAGGGCTGTCGTTGCTTGTAGCATTTCTTAGTCTGTGTGTTTTCATGAGTCATAGAGATAGGAATTATGAAATATATTAACCCCTTGGAGAATTTATTCTTGGAATGACTTACATGTAATTTAAAATACTCAATTTATAATAAAGAAAATTGAAAAGGGGAAGATTGGTGCACATCGCTAATTATAAATTATTTAGACACCAGACTTATTTTCGCTAATTTAGTACTGCTTTTCATAGTAATTCAGAACGAAGAAATTATGATGATGAGCTGAAACTAGAAATTAAAGTTTTATGTATATATACACATATTCTACAATTCA
>NW_007742710.1:2634-4885 GCF_000696425.1 Galeopterus variegatus
GTAGTATTTCATTCTTTTTTATGGCAGAATGGTATTCCATTGCATATATATGCCACATTTTTCTATACAGTCATATGATGATGGACATTTAGGTTGGGTCTAACTCTTCGCTATTGTAAATAGAGCTGCAATAAACATGGTATCCTTTTGACATGATGACTTCCATTCCTGTAATTATATACCAAGCTCTGGGATTGCTGGATTGTATGGCAGTTGTATCTGCAGTTGTCTGAGGAAACTCCATACCATTTTCCATAACGACTGCACCAATTTACAGTCCCACCAACAGTGTAGGAGGGTTCCCCTTTCTCCACATTCTTGCCAGCATTTGCTATTCTCTGTCTTTTTGATAATAGCCAGTCAAACTGGGAAGAGATGATATCTCAGTGTGATTTTGATTTGCATTTCTGTGATGTTGAATGTAGTGGATTGAATTATGTCCCCCCAAAATCACTGAGGCTTGAATTGCCTTCCAAGTTTTATGCACTAGAAACTTAGCCCCCACTGTGACTGTTAAGAGGGTGGGAAATCCTACTACGTTTATTGAAAGGTGGGTCCTTAAATAGGTGATTGGACTGTAGGATCATGCAATGGTGGATGGATTAAAAATGGTTAGGGGTGTCGTTCTGAGGGCTTTAAAAGAAGAGGACAGTCTGTCTTTCTCCTGCTGTCTCTGCTTCTACTGTCTTGCAATGTGAGATTTCTGGGTCACTGTTTCCACCACCAGATAGACTTTGTACTTTCCAGCCTCAGAAACAGTAAGCAATAAATTTTGTTTCTCTTTACAAATTACCCAGTTTCAGGTGTTCTGTTGCAGCAGCACAAAGCAGACTAATACACTGAGTGATGCTGAAGATATTTTCACGTGTCTGTTGGCCATTTGCATATCTTCTTTTGAGAAATTCCAATTCAGCTCCTTTGCCCATTTTTAAGTCAGGTTATTATTATTTTTTTTATTGTTAAGTTGTTTAAGTTGTTCCTTGTATATTCTGAATATTAATCCTATGTCAGATGTATAGTTTATTTTCTCCCACACTCTAGGTGTCTTTTTGCTCTATTAATTGTTTCTTTTGCTGTGCAGAAGCTTTGTATTTTGACATAATCCCATTTGCTAATTTTCCCTTAGTTGCGTGTGATTTTGTAGTCATATTTATAAAGAACTTGTCCAGAATTGAGCATAAGTTTTAAATGCATACAGACTGAAATTCATATCCAAGCTCTATGATNGAGGGTTGTCGTTGCTTGTAGCATTTCTTAGTCTGTGTGTTTTCATGAGTCATAGAGATAGGAATTATGAAATATATTAACTCCTTGGAGAATTAATTCTTGGAATCATGTACACATAATTTAAAGTACTCAGTTTATAATAAAGAAAATTGAAAAGGGGAAGATTGGTGCACATTGCTAATTATAAATTATTTAGGCACCAGACTGATTTTCAGTAATTTAGTACTGCTTTTCATAGTGATTCAGAAGGAAGAAATTAAGATGATGAGCAGAAACTAGAAAATTAAAGTTTTGTGTATATATATACATATTCTACAATTCACACTCTAAGCTTTTTAACATGACACAATTTAAAATAATTCAGTTTTGACTAGATGATGGCGCTGATAATTATAATGAAAATGATGAAGATTTTGAGATATTCAGAATGTTTTTAAATTCATACCAATAATGCCTTAGGGGACTATAGGCACTACGATTAAAGTTAGAATCATAGCCTATTGTTCAGGAAATAGAAATATTTGTACCATGAAAACCTATTCATCAGTATAGAGAAACAAAATATTGGTACATACAACAACAGAGATAAATTTCAAAAACATCATGCTGANGTTTCAGCCTGTTGACAGGTGTGCTGATATGATGAGGAAACATGAGACAGTACAGGGAAACTCTCTGCTAGAATCATCCAGTTTTCTTTGCTTTAACTTTGTACTCACTAAGCTGCCTCCTGAGAGAGCATTTTGCTTTGAATGTACAATTTTCCTATTTGGAAAAGAATATCCTGATCCATTAACACACGCATTCTAGTGAACATGGTCTTTTACTTTTCCTTGCAAATTTACATATTGTTATTATATGTTATTATATATATATCCATAAGTTCTTGTATAAATCATTTGTAAATTTTCTGAGAGTGTATGTCCTGTAAGACTGATTTAATCTGACTGGCTGTCAACTATAAGATGTCAAGAGCAGATGTTTAAATGAAGAAAGATTTGGAAAGTTTAGAGACATTAAGTAT
>NW_007742710.1:5860-8495 GCF_000696425.1 Galeopterus variegatus
GTAAATGGCCATGACATTGTTTTGTGTGTGAGGGAAATGTTCTAGAATTAGATTATGATGATAGTCTTACAATTATGTACATACTTGTATGTGGGGTCTTCAAAAAGCTTATGGTAACACTTGTGTTATGTTTTAATTCTACTTGTCCACAAACTTTTTGAAGTACCCTCATATATACTCTTTGTAAATATATATTCATTGAATTGTGCACTTAAAACAAGTGAGTTTTATGGTTTGCAAATTATATCTCAATAAAGCTATTTAAATATATTAAAAAATGCTAGTTATAAAAAAAGTAAACTTTTATGACGATTTGATTTAATGCAAAGCTAAAGAATAAGATAATGGTTCAGAATGTATAATTAAGCATGTTTAGTTTTTAAATTAGCACTCAAAATATTTATTACCTTTTGTTAGCATTGAGCATAAGTTTTTTGTTTTATTTTTTACTGCTCTTGGCCATGGGTTTATTTTTTATTTTATTTTATTTTTAGTGTAACATAGTTGATTATACATATCTGTGAGGTACAGAGTTAAATATCAATACCTGTGTGCAATATGTGATATTCATAACATGATAATTAGTATATTCAACACTGTACAGTGTAATCATTTTTTGTGTCCCTTTTCCAATTCCTCCGTTTTCTCCCTTCTTCCTCCCTTATCCCACCTCTGGTAACCTCAGTTCTCTTCTCTCCTTTTGAAAGTTCAACATATTATTGTATCTTTCTTTCTTTTTTAAAAAAATTTATTTGTTTATTTTTTAGGTTCCACTTTTGAGTGAGGACAAGCATAATTTCTCTTTCTGTGCATGCTTATTTCACTTAATATGATTTTCTCTAAGTTCATCTGCGTTGCTGTGAATGGTAGTATTCCATTCCTTTTTATGGCAGAATAGTAATACATTGTGTATATATACCACATTTTCCTTATCCAGTCATCTGATGATGGACATTTACGTTGGGTCCAACTCTTGGCTATTGTAAATAGAGCTGCAATAAATATGGTATCCCTTTGACATGATGACTTCCATTCCTTCGAGTACATACCAAGCCGTGGGATTAATGGATCATATGGCAGTTGTATCTGAAGTTGTTTGAGGAAACTCCATACCATTTTCCATAATGACTGCACCAATTTACGGCCCCACAAACATTGTAAGAGGGCTCCCCTTTCTCCACATGCTTGCCAGCATTTGCTATTCTCTGTCTTTTTGATAATAGCCAGTCAAACTGGGATGAGATGCTATCTCAGTGTGATTTTGATTTGCATTTCCATGATGTTGAGTGTAGTGGATTGAATTATGTCCCCCCAAACTCACTGAGGCTTCAATTGTCTTCCAAGTTTTATGCACTAGAAACTTAGCCCCCACTGTGACTGTTAAGAGAGTGGGAAATCCTATTATGTTTATTGAAAGGTGGATCCTTAAAGAGGTGATGGGATTGTAGGATCATTCAGTGGTGGATGGATTAAAAATGGTGGTCAGGGGTGTGATTCTGAGGGCTTTAAAAGAAGAGGACAGTCTGTCTTTCTCTCTCCTGCTGTCTCTGCTTCTACTGTCTTGCAATGTGAGATTCCTGGGTCACTGTTTCCACCACCAGATGGACCTTGTACTTTCCAGCCTCAGAAACTGTAAGCAATAAATTTCATTTCTCTTTATAAATTACCCAGTCTCAGGTATTCTGTTGTTGCAGCACAAAACGGACTTATACATTGAGTGATGATAAGGATTTTTTCACATGTCCGTTGGCCATTTGCATATCTTCTTTTGAGAAATTTCAATTCAGCTTCTTTGCCCATTTTTAAGTCAGGTTATTATTATTTTTTTATTATTGTTGAGCTGTTTAAGTTGTTCCTTGTTTATTCTGAATATTAATCCTATGTCAGATGTATAGTTTGCAAATATTTTCTCCCACACTCCAGGTGTCTTATTGCTCTATTAATTGTTTCTTTTGCTGTGCAGAAGCTTTGTAGTTTGACATAATCCCATTTGCTAATTTTTCTCTTAGTTGCCTGTGATTTTGGAGTCATATTTATAAAGAACTTGCACAGAATTGAGCATAAGTTTTAAATGCAGACAGACTGAAATTCATATCCAAGCTCTATGATTGACTTTTGGAGTAAACTTTAACAATTATTTGAGCTTTTTGAGCTCTACTTTTATTTTTCAATGAAAATAAAATCTAACTCATGGGGTCAGTGCAAGGATGAAATAATGGGCTTAAAAAAAAAGAGAGAGAGAGAGAGAGAGATTCTCTGTAAGGATCAAAACCACAGGGATGGGAGTCTCTTCTGATTCCTCCTGGCATGAGGAAGGACAACGATTATGAGAATGTTAAGATCACTAAAGCTTCACTACAGTCGTCATTTTTGTGCCTTCTGTATTATCTCAAAGGGATTTTAGCTATAACATTTTTAATAAGTCCATGTGCTTGTTTTGTTGGACAGCCAGGAAAAATAATGTGCTCACAGACCTATTAAATCTACCCTTGTCCATTCTGATCTATTCTCTACTCAGCAGGCAGCAGTTGGAATTCTTAAGATATGCATTTAGCCAAGTTACAATAATTAAAGTGCTAAAATAAACATCAGTAGCAGTCTTAAAAGAAAATAGGAAAGTTTTCAAAACATGCAT
>NW_007742710.1:8577-14181 GCF_000696425.1 Galeopterus variegatus
TTCTCCCACACTCTAGGTGTCTTTTTGCTCTATTAATTGTTTCTTTTGCTGTGCTGAAGCTTTGTAGTTTGACATAATCCCATTTGCTAATTTTTCTCTTAGTTGCGTATGATTTTTGGAGTCATATTTATAAAGAACTTGCCCAGAATTGAGCATAAGTTTTAAATGCGGACAGACTGAAATTCATATCCAAGCTCTATGATTGACTTTTGGAGTAAACTTTAAAAATTATTTGAGCTTTTTGAGCTCTACTTTTATTTTTCAATGAAAATAAAATCTAATTCATGGGGGCAGTGCAAGGATGAAATAACAGGCCCTTGAACAGACTGGTTTAAAAAAGGGAGAGAGAGATTCTCTGTAAGGATCAAAACCATGGGGATGGGAGTCTCTTCTGATTCCTCCTGGCATGAGGAAGGACAACGATTATGAGAATGTTAAGATTACTAAAGCTTCACTACAGTCGTCATTTTTGTGCCTTCTGTATTATCTCAAAGGGATTTTAGCTATAACACTTTTAATAAGTCCATGTGCTTGTTTTGTTGGACAGCCAGGAAAAATAATGTGCTCACAGACCTATTAAATCTACCCTTGTCCATTCTGATCTATTCTCTGCTCAGCAGGCAGCAGTTGGAATTCTTAAGATATGCATTTAGCCAAGTTGCAATAATTAAAGTATGCTAAAATAAACATCAGTAGCAGTCTTAAAAGAAAATAGGAAAGTTTTCAAAACATGCATAAGATATGAATTCAATCAGTTGTGGAAGAGATAATGGTGGATTATGGAGCTAATTGAAAAAAAACAGTTGCAGGCATGATTTGTTTTGTTTTAACACCTGATAGCATTGTCGCCTCCTTTAACTGGTTGTTTTCCTAATCCCCAGCTCTTTCTTCAAATCCAGATGCCCCCAAGCACAGGATCACTGGGCAGTGTTGAATATCTGAACCCAACAGATGGCCCTGCACTATAGGAAGATCATGCCCAAGAGTTATGGCTACTCAAAGAGCTTTAAAAATAGAATATAACTAAATGCTGCTCTATAATTGCCTATTAATCTGAGAAGTAATGAGATAGAGACAGTGGAGAGTAGGAAGGAAGGAGGGAAGAGGGGAACGTCTCCAGTCTAATTGCTCCCTCCGTTCTCTGTTTTCGAGTCAGTATCCACTAGGGAAGAGGGTCCCAAAGGAAACTATAGACATTTCTTCTCTCTTGGGGGATGATTGCTGCTCCTTCACTCAGGGGCCAGAGGCACTGCTGGGTCTGGATTTTCAGGTCTCAGAGGCTGAATCTGAGAAAGAGGAATGTTCATTCATCGTTTCTGTCCTCAGAGCCACAGATGTTCTAAAGGCAAAGGAACAGGGGTGGGGTGGATATGAGGTCTGGTTTTCAGCCAAGTTGGCCACAGTTCCCTTCTGCGTGTAAGTGATTCTCCCCGGAATGCTCTCTTCTCCTCATCTTGTCATCTCCTGATGGGTGTGTGCGCTAGAGGAAGGTGGAGGGGGAGTGGGAACTGGCTCTATTGCAGTTTGGGCTAATACTGACTTAGTTGACTCCATGGTGTTTCCTTAAAATATTCCCCGACTACCGTCACTAAACCTTAAAAGCTTTCATGGTGAATTCATTTGTTCAGCCATGTGGCAGACATAGTTCCTAGGAGAGACTAAGTTCTATATTGAAAGAAGATGAATATTTTAAATATTGGTAATTGTCTATTGCTTTCTACTACACTAAGTATCTTCTTTTCCATTCTGTTTTACTTTATTCACACTAGAAAATTCTCAGTTTTCTGTTGCTCCAGCTGGTGATGGAGAAAGCAGCTTCATGAATCATTCACATCAGTAGGTGACCCAGATCTTCTTCAAGTCGACCGGGAGAAATACTGTGGAATGAAGGCTCATCAAAGGCAGAACTTTTGTGTCTTCAATACTTTTTTTTTTTCAAGGATGGGTAGGATCAGGCATTATGCTACGCACTTTATAGACCTATTAAAGCATTAATCCTCGCAAGAACCATGAGATCTCATTATACTATTTATACAGATTCAGAGGAGATATAGAGAGTTTTTATCAAAGTCACACAGTGGGAGGGCAGATTTAGCATTTAATCTTAGATGTGTCCAGTTGTAAAGTGTATTCTACGTCCTCTCCTGTGTACTGCCTTTAGTGTTATCTCTTCATTTTGCTTTTGAGAAAACAGATGAAAATAAATAAATGACTTAACCTAAGTGTCACACATTAATGACAGAATTGAACTGATGCCTATTTAGAAGTTTTTTACAGTATATAGTTATTACCAGTTTCCAATGTGTTCTATAAAGATATTACTTTTGGGGGGGTGAAAACATCTCAGTGAGGCCACTCTTTGATCTTCCAGGCCTAACTAGACATGAAGATGAGGAATCACACATCAGTAACTGAGTTCCTCCTGATGGGAATCCCTCATACAAAAGGGCTGGAAAATGTGCTCTTTGTCTTATTTCTGGCTTTCTACCTGCTCACTCTGCTGGGGAACCTGCTCGTTCTTCTGGCCATCCTCCCTTCCTCCAACCTCCACACCCCCATGGATTTCTTCCTGGGAAACCTGTCAGTGTTTGACATATTTTTCCCTTCAGTGACTTCACCCAAAATAATGCTTACCTACTGGGGCAAAGCCACACCATCTCTTACCAGGGCAGTGCCTGCCAGCTCTTCTTTTACCACTTCCTGGGCTGCACTGAGTGCTTCTTCTACACTGTGATGGCCTATGACCGCATTGTGGCCATCTGTCACCCTCTGCAATACACGGTTATCATGAGCCATCGGTGTGCACCGTCCTGACTCTAGGCACCTGGCTGGGGGCCTCTCTGCATGCATCTGTTCTCACGTTGCTCGTCTTTAAGTTACCCTTCTGTGGCCCCAATGAGGTGAATGATTTTTTCTGTGATATCCTGGTGGTTCTGCCCCTGGCCTGTGCAGACACCTCTCTAGCGCACACGGTGAGTTTCATCAGTGTAGGCGTTGTTGCGCTCGCGTGTTTTCTTCTTATCCTCACTTCTTACATTTGCACTGTCACTTCTGTATTGAAGATTCATTCTTCAGAAGGCAGGTGCAGGGCCTTCTCAACCTGCAGTGCCCATGTGACTTCCATCCTGCTGTGCTATGGACCTGTGATCCTTATTTACCTCCGACCTGCCTCCAGCCCATGGCTGGATTCTGTGGTTGGGGTGTTGAGTAATATTGTCACCCCTTCCCTGAATCCTTTGTTATATAACTTGAGAAACAAGAATGTGAAGCTGGCACTGAGAAAGGTGCTAATTGAAGGAGTAGGTAGTGGTGTGGAGTAAGCTTTATGTCACGATCTGTCTTCAGAACTTTGTAATTATCTGGGGGCTGTTATTCTGTTATATTTGGTGTGATTACTATATGGGGTTTGGGAAAAACAGGTGAGATTAAATAGATTCTGGTGTGATTTATGTGCATAGGTTTATATAATTTTTTATTCAACAAAATATTATACAATGCTTCCTATGTGCCAAACACTATTCTATGCACTTTACAAATACTGGCATATGTAATTATCATAAAAATTTTATGAAGAAGATAATATTATTATCTCGGTTTGCTGAGAAAGAAATTAAGGCACTTAGAGGCTAAGACACCTCCACAGTGTCACAGAGGTAGAAAGCTGCTGAGTTAGGATGTGAACAAAGGGTCTTAACTTTGCTGTTTCTGCCTCTGTATTGTAGGAATCGTAACATAAATACTTCTTCTGGCAGCTTCGTTGTAATTTATATGGAATGTTCTCCAATTTGCCAAAAACTGTGTAGTCCACTAAATTTGCTCCATTGATTTCAATAATATTTTTGGTCTTTATTTTGACAAATGACATGTTTTTGAGTCTGATATAAAGAAATTCTCTTAACAATTTAGAAGCCAGGTAATATCTCCATATCTACCAAGATATGTTGGCATAGAGTAGCTGCTCTCAGATAAGCACATTCTTTCTTTATGACAATAGTTTGAATTCTGTAAGAAGGACTGCAGGTCAAGTACTGAATTTGAATTCCAAAATTCATGGACATTTGAAAAATAATTATAATTTTTTCTCATGTAAATAGCTTTGGAGAAAATTAGAATACTGCAGAAAAGGAAAGTTAATAGAAACTACTTGCTTATTCCACCACCAAAAGATAACCACTATTAACATTCTGTCATTTTTTTCTGTCACTCTCATTAGCAAGTAAATTGGAACTAGATTTTTTGACTTTGTTTGGAATTATTTCATCTATAGCTATACCACGTATATCTACGTCTATATCTATATTACATATCTATTTATATATATATAAAGAGAGGTGTATACAGTTGTGATCATATTTTGCATATATTTTCTTGTTTGATGGTATGTCAATCATTTTCAATTGCTACAATTTTAAAACTTTTTTTTTAAAAAAAGCGGCTGTATTGAGATGTAATTCACATGCCAACAATTCACCATTTTAAAGTGTACAATTCAATGGTTTTTAGTATATTCACAGATATATTATACCACAATTTTAGAACATTTTTGTCACCACAAAAAGAAGTCCTATACCCTTTACCTGTCACCTCCCCTTTCCCCCCATCTCCCTCAATAAGCAAACACTAACCTACTATCTCTCTATATAGACTTGCCTGTTCAGGACATTTTACAAAAATTGAATCATAATATGTGGATTTTTGAAACAATATCAAGTCTTCTAATCCATTAGGATGAGATATTTTTCTATTCATCCAGATCTTCTTTAATTTTTTTTTTAGCAGGGTTTTGTAGTTTTCAGTGTGCAAGTCTGTTTCTTTCGTGGTTAAATTTATACCTAGGTATTTTATTCTTTTGGATGCTATTGTAAAAAGAATTATTTTCTTAATTTCCTTTTAAGATTGTTCATTGCTAATGTATTGAAATACAATTGATTTTTGCATATGGATTTTGTGTCCTATCTTGCTGAACTCTATTAGTTCTAACAGATTTTATGTAGATTCTTTAGGATTTTCTATATACACAATTACGTCATCTGCAAATAGAGATAGTTTTCCTCCTTCCTTTTCTATATGAATGCATTTTCTTTTATTTCTTTGCTTACCTAATTGCTTTGCCTAGAAATTCTAGTACAATGCTGAATAAAATTCTGAGACAAAATATCTTTGTCTTGTTCCTCATTTAATGTGAAGCACCTAGTCTTTCACCATTAAGTATGTTGGCTGTGAATTTTTCATAGATGCCGTTGATCATGTTGAAGAAGTTCCCTTCTACTCCCTGTTTATTGTATAGATGCCATTGATCATGTTGAAGAAGTTCCCTTCTACTCCCTGTTTACTGAACATTTTCATTATGCAAGGGTGATGGTTTTGTCAAATAACTTTTCTTCATTCATGGAGATGATCATGTGATTTTGTGGATTATTTTTGGTTTTCTTAATATAGTGTATTACATTAAATAAAATGTCAATCAAAACTTGCATCCTTGCGGGCCAGCCCGGTGGCGCACTGCTACAGTGCGGCGCTTGGGATGCGCGGTGGCACTCTCGCTGAGGGTTTGGATCCCACATACAGACCGGCCGCTCACTGGCTGAGCAAGGTGCGGGAGCA
>NW_007742710.1:14191-16942 GCF_000696425.1 Galeopterus variegatus
TACATATCTCTTTATATATATATATATATATATATATAAAGAGATATGTATACAGTTGTGATCATATTTTGCATATATTTTCTTGTTTGATGGTATGTCAAGCATTTTCAATTGCTACAATTTTAAAACTGTCTTTTTAAAAAATTGCTGTATTGAGATATAATTCACGTACCAACAATTCACCATTTCCTGTTACGATTGTTCATTGCTAATGTATTGAAATACAATTGATTTTTTGCATATGGATTTTGTGTCCTATCTTGCTGAACTCTATTAGTTCTAACAGATTTTATGTAGATTCTTTAGGATTTTCTATATACACAATTATGTCATCTGCAAATAGAGATAGTTTTCCTCCTTCCTTTTCTATATGAATGCATTTTCTTTTATTTCTTTGCTTACCTAATTGCTTTGCCTAGAAATTCTAGTACAATGCTGAATAAAATTCTGAGAGAAAATATCTTTGTCTTGTTCCTCATTTAATGTGAAGCACCTAGTCTTTCACCGTTAAGTATAATGTTGGCTGTGAATTTTTCATAGATGCCGTTGATCATGTTGAAGAAGTTCCCTTCTACTCCCTGTTTATTGAACATTTTCATTATGCAAGGGTGATGGTTTTGTCAAATAACTTTTCTTCATTCATGGAGATGATCATGTGATTTTGTGGATTATTTTTTGGTTTTCTTAATATAGTGTATTACATTCAATTAAATGTCAATCAAAACTTGCATCCTTGGGATAAATCTCCACTTGGTCATTGTGTATAATTCTTTTTATTTGTTGATGAATTCAGTTTGTGAAGATTTTGTTGATAATTTTTGTATCCATATTCATAGATATTGACATATAGTATTTTTTTTCTTTCCTTCTTGTTGTATATTTGGTTTTTGGTATCAGCGTAATCCTGGTTTCACAGAATACATTGAGAAGAGCTTTTCTTTTTTCGGTTTTTTTGAAGAGTGTGTGAAGAATTGGTATTCATTATTTTAAAATATATTATAGTATTTAGTAGCAAAGCTATTTAGTCCAGGGATTTTCTTTGTGAGTAGTTTTTTGATAGCTGATTCAATATCTTTAATTCTTATAGGTCTATTCAGATTGTCTATTTCTTCTTGAGTCAGCTCAAGTAGCTTGTCTCTTTCTAAAAATTTATCCATTTCATTTAAGTTATTTAATTTATGGACATACAGTTGCCCATACTATTTCTTCATAATCCTTTATATTTTTGTAACATCAGTAGTAATGTCCCCTCTTTCATCTCTGATTCTAGTTACTTGAGGCTTTCTTTTTTATTGGTCAATCTAGTGAAAAGTTTGCTAATTGTGTCGATCTTTTCAAATAACAAACTTTTGGTTTTACTGATTTACTTTATTGTTTTTCTATTCCCACTTCCATTAATTTTCATTCTATTTTTAAATTATCTTCTTCCTTCTGCTTGCTGTAGATTTAGTGTGTTATTCTTTTTCAACGTTTTAAGGTGGAAGATTAGGTTATTAATTTCACATATTTCTTCTTCTTGTAGGCATTCAAAATACAAGTTTTCCTGTAAGCACTGCTTCAGTAGCATCACTTAAGTTTTGGTATGTTGTGTCTTTACTTTCTTTCACCTCAAAGTGTTTTCTAATTTCCCGTTTGATTTCTTCCCCAACTGGTTGGTTATTTTCAGTGTATTGCTTAATATCCACATATTTATTAACTGCCTAAATTGCCTTCTATCACTTTCTGATTTCATTTCATTGTGTTTGGGGAACATACTTTGGATAATCTCATTTCTTTTAAACTTATTGAAGTTTGCTTTATGTGCCAACACATGGTTTATCCTGGAGAATTTCCCATGTGAATTTTAGAAGAATGTATATTCTGCTGTTGTTGCATGGAGTGTTAGATCTAGTTGATTTATAGTGTTGTGTGTGTCTTCCATTTCCTTGCTGATCTTCCGCCTAGTCATTTTATCCATTATTGAAAATGGGATATTGCTGAACTGTCTATTTCCACCTTCATTTCTGCCAGCATTTGTTTCATGTATTTTGGTGTTCTGTTATTAGGTGCATATGTTTATAATTGTTATATCTTCCTGATAGATTGATGCTATTACCATTATAAAACACCCCTTTCTGCCTTTAGTAATATTTTTTGTTTCAAAGTCAATTTTGCCTGTTAGTATAGCCACTTCAGCTTTGCTGAAATTGCTGTTTGTATGATACATCTTTGTCCATGCTGTTGATTCTATTTATATCTTTGAGTCTAAAATATGTCTCCTGTAGACAGTATGTAGTTGGTCCATATACTTTTGCCCACTTTGAGAATCTCTGTTTTTTGATTGAATTTTTAATTTATTCACATTCAATGTTAATACTAGTATAGTTGGGTTTACATCTACCAATTTACTTTTGGTTTTCTTTATGTGTCATGTTATGGATGTTTGTTCCACTATTCTTCCCTTTTTTCTTTACATTAATTTCTAATGTAGCATTTTAATTTTTAAAATATTTTTTATTATAAATTTTGAGTCTATACCTTAGGGGTTTCCCTAGGGCTCACCATCTTACATTTTAACTTATCATAAGCAGCTTCAGATTTGTAATAATTTAATGACAGAACAATATAGAAACACTACTCTTATATAACTCTATTTCTTTTCCTCCCTTTTGTGTAATAACAGGAATGCATATTATACATATGAATGTTATTATTCAACAATGTATTGTTATAATTATTACTTGATAAAATTTTATGTTTTTTATAAGAAGT
>NW_007742710.1:17391-20880 GCF_000696425.1 Galeopterus variegatus
CACTGCTATAGTGCGCCGCTTGGGAAGCACGGTGGCGCTCCCGCCGAGGGTTCGGATCCCACATACAGACCGACCGCTCACTGGCTGAGCGAGGGGCGGGAGCAACGCCGAGGGTTGCGATCCCGTGCCCGGTCCCGGTCCGGTGCGGCGTGACACTGAGGGTTGCGATCCGTTGCCGGTCACGAAAAAAAGACAAAAAGGAAAAAAATATATTTTTTATTATGAATTTTGAGTCTATACCTTAGGGGTTTCCCTAGGGCTCACCATCTTACATTTTAACTTATCATAAGCAGCTTCAGATTTGTAATAATTTAATGACAGAACAATATAGAAACACTACTCTTATATAACTCTATTTCTTTTCCTCCCTTTTGTGTAATAACAGGAATGCATATTATACATATGAATGTTATTATTCAACAATGTATTGTTACAATTATTATTTGATAAAATTTTATGTTTTTTATAAGAAGTTGAGAGAAGAAAGCAAAGCAAGTGTATATTTAATGCTTTTGCTATAATGAACATTTTATTTATCATTTCTGGTTCTCTTTATTTTTTTCTGTGGATTTGAATTGCCACCTGAAGTCATTGCGTTAGCCTGATAGAGCTTTGCACCCAGCCACCTCATAATTACAATTATTGGTACTTATATTACATTTCTGTGTGTCAGTTGCCCAACAATACTTTATATACATACTGACTTACACAACTGCTTTTAAACCAGTAAAGGGAAAGGAGAAAATATGCATGTATACTATCTTTTATAATTACACATCACCTTTACTGATGCTCTTTGTTTTGCATGTGGATTCAGAATGCTATCTGGAGTCACTTGTTTTCAGCCTGAAGAACTTCATTTATTCTTTCTTGTTAGGTTGGTCTGCTGGAAACAGATTCTTTCAATTTCTGTTTTTCTGAGAATGTTTTTATTTTACTTTTATTTTTTGAGGTATAGCTTTGTTGTATATAAGGTCTTGGTTGACTCTGTTTTTCCTTTGAGCACTTGAATGGTTCTCCCACTGCATTCTGGCCTACATTGTTTCTGATGAGAAGCTAATTTTACTCAGGCTTCCCCATAAGTGATGAGTCATTTTTCTCTTGGTGCTTTCCACATTTTCTCCCTATGTTTGTCTTTTACTATTTTTACTATGATGTGTCTGTGAATATTTTTATACTTATTCTGAACTTTATTAGATATGTAAATTGTTTTCTAATAAAATTGGGATACTTTTGTTTTTCCTAATTTTTTAATGTTTTCTAATACTTTTAATAGCGTTTTTAATGCCTTCTCTCCCTCTCTGCTTCTTTTGGCACATCCATTAAGAATGCACCAGAGGGCTTAACGGTGTTCCACATTTCTCTCATTCTCTGTGTTGTTTTTGTTATTTTTTCTATTTCTTGGCTTTATACTCTGTATTAATTTATCTTCAAGTTTGCTCCCACTTTCTTCTACCAGTTCAATTCTACTTTCGAGCCCTTGTAATAATTTTTCATTTCAGTTATTGTATATTTTAATTCCAGAATTTTCATTTGATTCTTTCTTATAATTCCTCTTTATTAATATTTTCTATTTGATGCAACATTGTCATTATGTCTTTCTGTACTTTTTAAATCATGGCTTCTTTTAGTTCCTTGAATGCATTTATAATGGCTATTTCTAAGCCTTCAGCTTTTAAAACTCTAACATCTATTCTCACAGATAGTTTTGTTTTGTTTTGGTTTGGTTTGGTCATGTCTTTCTGAACTTTTTAAATCATGGCTTCTTTTAGTTCCTTGAATGCATTTATAATGGCTATTTCTAAGCCTTTTGGTATTACTGGGTCAAAGATATGAGCTTTTCTGTTTGTTTGTTTTACACATGCTGCCAAAATCCTTTATGGAAATGTTCTAACTATAAGTATAAATATATTTGTCCTTGATTACGTAAAATACTGTCGTAAAATACTGTTGTAAAAATAAGTTTTAATCAATAATTTCTTATTGGAATTGTTTTGATTTTAAATGAAGTAGCATCTGTTTTATGTTTTTTTTGGAATTTCTTCTTTAGTGTAAGATCAGTCATTGACTTTAACAATGTTTAATGGGATCTTAGGAATGTTATTATTCTTCTGTGTTCTTTATAAAATTAGAATATTCACTTCTCAGATATGTTACATGTGTATTCACTTTTTAATTTATCCTTTACTTTCATTTATAATATTTTATATATAGAAGTTTTTATTTTAATGCAATCTAACATCAATCTATTTTGCCCTCTTTTCCCATTGCTTATATACTTAGAAATTCTTATAAGTCCTCTTCAATAAATATTTGATAATGAGTTCTGGGTTTTTTAAGAAAAAATAAACTCATTAATATACCTGGAATTTACTTGATTCCAAGGTGGGAGATTCATTTCTGTTTAATCTGTTTATCTTCATTATAGCTGAATATTAAACTACCTGTGGATTGCTAGAACAAACTGAATAGTCGTTGGGATAGGCTTTGAGTATTTGCTTGGATTTAATTAGGTTGAATGTTATTCAGAGATTCAAGTCTATTTTAATGATGGATTTAGTGGCATGTTTTTAGAATTAGGTTTCAGAATCAGATTTGTTACCTTCATAAAATGAATTAGATAAACATACTGATTAAACTTCATATGCTATACAAAAAAAACACAAAGGACTTGTTTCTTGAAATAGGCAATAAAGTCATCTGGTTTTAACATGATTTTTATATGTGATTCTTTGAAAATGCCTTTTAATTTTTGTGTGTGCATGAATCGATTGAGATTTTCTTTTTCTAGTTACTTTTGTGATTAATATATTTCTAATAAAAAATCCATTTTAACTAAATCTGAGACTTTCACACATTAGTTACAAAAATCACNTCAGTTTTCTGTTGCTCCAGCTGGTGATGGAGAAAGCAGCTTCATGAATCATTCACATCAGCAGGTGACCCAGATCTGCTTCAAGTCGACCGGGAGAAATACTGTGGAATGAAGGCTCATCAAAGTCAGAACTTTTGTGTCTTCAATACTTTTTTTTTTTACAAGGATGGGTAGGATCAGGCATTATGCTAGGCACTTTATAGACCTATTAAAGCATTAATCCTCGCAAGAACCATGAGATCTCATTATACTATTTATACAGATTCAGAGGAGATATAGAGAGTTTTTATCAAAGTCACACAGTGGGGGGCAGATTTAGCATTTAATCTTAGATGTGTCCACTTGTAAAGTGTATTCTACGTCCTCTCCTGTGTACTGCCTTTAGTGTTATCTCTTCATTTTGCTTTTGAGAAAACAGATGAAAATAAATAAATGACTTACCTAAGTGTCACACATTAATTAATGACAGAATTGGACTGACTCCCACTTAGAAGTTTTTTCCAGATGTAGTCATTACTAGTTTCGAGTTGTTTCTATAAAGATATTACTTTGGGGGGGGCTTAAAACATCTCAGTGAGGCCACTCTTTGATCTTCCAGGCCTAACTAGACATGA
>NW_007742710.1:24922-25209 GCF_000696425.1 Galeopterus variegatus
ATGACAACTCTCTATTATCCCCATTCTTCCCAACACAGTTCAGTTATCTTCTGTTCTGGAAAATTCTTCCTAATTCAGCCTAACTGCGTTGATTTCTCCTAACTTTCTATCACTGTGTCTAGCACATAATTATTGTTAAACTTAAAATAGTGATTTGAATTTGTTGATGGAAACTTCCCCAGCCCACATTCACATGAACACTCTACTGCAAAGTCCTTCTGGACAGAGAGACCTTACACTGTTAGCTCTATATCTCAGGCATGTATCTCAGTGCCTGGAATACCAAA
>NW_007742711.1:0-763 GCF_000696425.1 Galeopterus variegatus
ATGTCAATCAGAAGAAAGATTTTTAATGACTTGATTCAGAGGTTTTCTATCAGCTCTTTCTGGATCAAAATATTTTATCCACAAAGATATAGAAGACCTATTTAACATATTTAAGGGTGATTAAAGGGGGAAGGGATCACAAATGCATAGTTTCCAGGAAGGACTTACAGATTATCTCAACAGGATAGGATGATGGACTAAATATCATCAGATAAAAGGTAATAAAGATAAAATTTTAAAATATGTACTTTGACTAAACAAACAAACAACTGCACTGTTACAGAATGAAGGAGATGTGGTGTCCCAGGAGCAAGTACAAAATGTCTTGAACTTTGTCTTTGCAACATGTGAAGCTCAACATGAGTCAGAAGGATGCACTGTACTAGGCATGCCATAAGGAACTATTGCTCTCAAAGCTGGCCTTCGACAAGTTAAAAAGCATCCAGAGGAGAGTGACCAGGATAATCTAGGCTCTGAGAAAAAAGTACATGAAGAAAGCCCAAAGGGAAAAAAACACTGAGGCTACTTCGCCTGGAGAGAAATGTGTGCTCATCAGTTATAATGCTCTTGGGGTGCAAGTAAGAGAAACTACAACTCAGATTAGTGTAAAAAGGAAGAAATTATATTTTCTTTCACATAATAAAGGGTTCAAAATTAAAATGGACCTCAGATGGTAATGACAGATCAAAGTATCAAACCCAGAGAATATATTCAGCAGCAGTATCTCTTCTTATGGCTCTCTAATAAGAGAAAGAGAGAAAGA
>NW_007742711.1:792-16517 GCF_000696425.1 Galeopterus variegatus
TGCAAGTAAGAGAAACTACAACTCAGATTAGTGTAAAAAGGAAGAAATTATATTTTCTTTCACATAATAAAGGGTTCAAAATTAAAATGGACCTCAGATGGTAATGACAGATCAAAGTATCAAACCCAGAGAATATATTCAGCAGCAGTATCTCTTCTTATGGCTCTCTAATAAGAGAAAGAGAGAAAGAGAGAAAGAAAACTTTTTCCAGAAGGTTTCTATTGTGACTGCATTGGTCAGACGTGTGTCTTATTACCATCCCCTGCCTTATTATTGGCAAAGGAATGAGATTAGTCCCACACTAACCAGGACACCCCAGAATTAGTGGGGGCCATGTTTCTCTGAGGCATAGCAATATATGAAGGAGGGAATGCATATTTGAGCAAAGTTGAGAGTTCTGTTAGAAACTTTATTAAAAAGGAGAGCAACTAGGTCTACCACAGGAAGTCCTAGGAAAAACTTGATGGTAGTTTTCAAGTATTTGGAAGTTGCCATATGGAAACATATCCTATGATGAAAGGAGGAAATGTAAGATTAATGTTTGGAAGTTAAAGGTGGATATACAGGAAGCCAATAACAAATGGAATTTGCTATATAATGAATGAGCCCCTCTCTCTACACATGTTCTGTGGAGGGAAAAATATCTATTAATGTGCTCCAAAAAGTCTTCCAATCAAAGCCCAATCCACAGATTTTCAGGTTTTGGTCTGCACAAAAGCACAGATAATGAGGTAGGTGGCGACTGAAATTCCAGCTATTGTCAACCTGCAAAATAATGCAGAGCTCTCAGGTCATGAAGCACCTACATGAGATAAAGATGGTCTGTATGTGTCAACCTACATCCCCCCTAGTAGTAGTGTTACCATCTACTGAAAGGGTCACCTTTCTAGAATCTACACAAAGATGCCATGTGTACTAGTTATCCTGACAGTATTTCAATGCTAGATTTCTCTGTTTGAATTTAGTAACTTATTAAATAAGTTGAAAAGATAAATAAGTTTCAAAACATCAGAACAAAATAACAACTATTTTAATTCTAATGGTTTGCAAAGCACTTATCCATCTTTAAAGTCGGTATTATGATTATTCTCATCTTATACATACTGAGGTTCAAATTTAAATACAACCAATTAGGAAATGGTGGATTTGGGTTTTCTAACTCATGGCTACCTGGATTACTTATTCCAAATAAAAGCAATGATAATAGCAATTCCTCTTCCCCCTCCTCTTCTTTCTCTCTCTCTCTCTCTCTCTTTTTTTTTTTTTCTTCTGCTGAGTTTACAAACCTTTTTCTGGTAGAGATAATAAACACTTCTTATAATAATAATACTTATTTCTTAAACTCATAAGATCTTTTAAGAACAAAACTCTCTCTTTCCCATATTATATTGCTCACTGAAGATTTTTATGTTTTTCTATGCACCCAGAAAGTATTCAAATATCACAGAAATGGTCCCTTTGCAGCATTTGATTTACATAGATCTTCTAATTAGATCTCTGTTTCCAGGAAAAGAACGGATTGGATATCAGCTCTGCTTTTACTCTTACACAGTCCTGTCCGTGATGACTCAGTGTTGAAATAACTTAGGTTAAGAATAACTTTCTGTACTAAATTAAAGTCTTATTTAAATATCTCAGATTTATTATTTGTATATCTGCTGTCACACAATGAATTCCTCTAATTTCCTTTTCCTTATTAAAATATTACACATATCCAAGTAAATCAGAGTGCCACTTTACAAAAAATAAAGTTGGAGGGCAAAGAAGTAAAGTATTTTTGTATGCCCAAGTCTCTAGGTCATGTTTACACTGAAAAATAAAAGGGAAAATAACAAAAAATACAGAATGACAGCAGGGGCTGAGAACTATTGAATAGGGGAGCAGAAGTGTAAGGGAGACTTTTCACTGCATTTAATTTTATCTTTTAAAATTTATGTAAACCATTAAATATTTTTTATTTAAAGGGATAAATAAATACAGTTAACTCAAACAACACTAGGTTTAAGGGCGCTAACCCCCATGTGGTTGAAAATCTGCATATGATTTTTTTTTTTTTTGGTGGTTGGCTGGTACGGGGATTGAACTTTGGACCTTGATGTTAGCAACACACTCTAATCAACTGAGCTAACCATCCAGCCCTGCGTGTAACTTGGCTCTGTCATGCACTTTTGGGTTGAGGTCATGCAGCACTGTATGCCCAGCCCAACATGGGGTGGGGCAGGGGATGCCAAGTTGTTACTTAAGTACTATCTAACTACTAACAGCCTACTGTTAGGTAGGGGGCTTAAATGTTTGATTAGATATGTCATGCATTCATGACATACCTCACCAAAAATGTTCCCATATATTTATTGAATACAGTCCACATATAAGTGGACCCATGGAGCTCAAGCCCATGTTGTTCATAGGTATTCTGTAAATAAGTTTTGTTACTAGTTAAGCCAAATAATTGAAAAATAAATAAGAAGGAAAACAAAAGAAGAAAGAAAGAAAGGTAAGAGGGAGGAAGGACAGAAGAGATTTGTGGATAATACATTTGCTTAGCTACTAATTGATCCTCACCGAGTTATCCAGGAACTTTGAAAAGCTATTATAAATTTTTTGAGAATTGTTAGGATGTATTTTCAGATGATCCAGATCTTATGGATTCAAGAGCAGAGTACAAACAGGAAGTCAATTCTGGAGAGAAGAGAGGATATAATGGGATTTGTAACGATTACTGATTATTTTTTAGGGATTTTTGAGGGATGAGAAAAGAAAATGAAATAATTGGCTGAATGTAAATCAACAGATACTTTGAGGAGAGTGAATCCTTCAACCTAAAAATTAAAAGATGTGTAAGAAACTCTGTGGGACTCAGTGTGCAGTGACTCAATCAGAAAGGAAGCATCATTCTGGACAGTGTCATACACCACCACAAAGTGACTCCATGTGGAAATGGGACACAGAAACATAGCTCATGGGATTGTTATGACATATGGACTTGATATGCCTTGTCAGCATCCACCATCTATTCACCTACAACATCAGGACACCTCAATATGATTTCATATCATATCAGTCCCTTCCAGGCTAGAGGTTGCAGTAAAGTTGTCATTAAGGGAACTTCTGTAAAATCTCTTTGATGATAAAATCAGAATGAAGTTTTCAAGTAAAAATTCAGAACTAAAATGTGTACATATTAAAAAACGAAAAACTTTTTTTCATTTACTCAGCAACGATCAACACAGACTGACTTCTGAGTGTGGATCTCTCCCCACTCAGTCCCTTCCAGGCTAGAGGTTGCAGTAAAGTTGTCATTAAGGGAACTTCTGTAAAATCTCTTTGATGATAAAATCAGAATGAGGTTTTCAAGTAAAAATTCAGAACTAAAATGTGTACATATTAAAAAACAAAAAACTGTTTTTCATTTACTCAGCAACGATCAACACAGACTGACTTCTGAGTGTGGATCTCTCCCCACTGGCAAGCAAGCCAGCAATTCTTCAGCAGACACCAGTGGGGTGTCCTCCAATTCCAACACTATCTACCTGGAGATAGCTTATCATCAGATTGCACAGGGTGAGGGCTCAGTCTCCAAGACTGCCCTCCACTTCAGATGCCTCTGGCACTTCTGACCAACCAGCTGTGAATCAGGGTTCCCACAACTTCTTCCTTGGATTCGATTAGTTTGCTTGAGCAGCTCACAGAACTCAGGAAAACACATACTTATGTGTACTGGCTTATTATAAAGGATATTACAAAGAATACAGATGAAGAGAAGCATAGGGCGAGGTGTGGAGGAAAGGACATGTAGCTTCCATGCTCTCTCAGGGTGCACCACCTTCCAGGAACCTCCCTTTGTCCAGCTCCCTGGACCCTGTGCTGTTGGGTTTTTGTGGAAGCTGCCTTCCATAGGCATGAGTGAAGCATGGATGAACATGTAGAAACGATTGGACAAAAAGAGCATGATCTAATACTAATAGAATGGCTGGGAAAACCCAAGAAGTTCTGTATGTCCAGATTGTTTTTGACATCTCTGAGCAGCATTCCTTCCTCCCAGGTATGGAGCAGGACCCCTCTTGAAATGACGGTCTTTTGATCTCAAATCAGGTAAGGTAGGTTGGAGAATTTTCTGCCTCGGGGAGAAAAAGAAGTAGGTGAAAGGAGGGCAGGAGAAGGTCAGGGAGTAGCATGAGCCAGGAACCATGGACAAAAAACAATATATAAATATTATAATGTCACATAAAATGTTTCAGTAAAAAAGATATTAAAATGGTCGTGCAAGTCTATCTCTATGACACTTTTAACATTTTGCATTTCTTCACCATAATTCTAGCTTCTGAGACATTTGTGCTCTCTGTTTTTCTTCCATTTGAAAATTCTATTTTCTTCCCCAACTACATTTTAAAAATTTATTTATGTATTTATTATGTTTACTCAGGTTATTTTAAATGCTTAATAGAGAAGGATAGTAATACCATATCCCTCTCACAGTTCCGGCAACATTAAAATAAAATCTGAAAGTTCTTTAATATTGAGAATTCAAATTCTATAAACAAATTATGCTAACAATTCTGCAAGCTACATATTCTGTAATATTTTATTAAAATGGGGAAATCGTATGAGCAAGAACCTATTTCATGCCCGCCAGAGGCCACATGACGTGTTTAAGATATACCTACCTACAGAATGAGTTCAATTTCCTTAACAGAGGCCTACTGTTTCATTTCTTGAGATACCAGACCCCCAAGAGAACAAAGATTTGTAAGAAGCACCTCTGGCCATCGGGGAAGTTTCAGTTCAGTGGAGGAGACAGATACATAAATATCTAATGTCAATGCAGAGAACAGTGGCAATCTCTGCACACATACCTGATCCAATAAAACCAATGAAGGCAAGAAGGAATCCAAATTCAAATAAGCCTCTGACTATTCCAAACTCTTTAAACACTGGTTCCCAGCACATTGCATTCTACTGGGCCCCCAAGTTAGAAATGCCTAGCAGAACACAATCATTTTATGATGTGGATCCTGAAACCATGCTCTTTACCTTCATTGCAGACTACTGTCTACTTAAAGAATTTTAGCTTCCTGTTGACCCACCCCCCCCTCTAGTTTGGTATTGATGGGGTACAGGAAACACTACCCCATAATATAGTACCTAACCATACTGTGTATTTTAAGCTGATGGAAATTGAGAAAACTGCAGAAGCAGAAAGATCTCTTAGACCTTCTCCCGCCCCTTCTTCCCCGAAGCAGGCCATAAAACTCTCTTTCATCCTCCCTTCTCCCCTAAAGACCTTCATATGACACGTGCCCTGACCTATACTCATAGAGAAGAAATAGCACACACAGAGGCCAGAAAGAATCTGAGCAAACAGGTCTTGCTAAGTTTCTAAGTTTCCTTTAGTTTATTAGTATTAGATCATACCCCTTTGTCCTCTAATTCTTCTGCATCGCTGTCCATAAAAATACACAGTTTTCCCTGGGTCTTTGGTCTTCATTTCCTTAAGAAAGTTACTGTGTCATGTAAAACTTATATTAAATAAATTGGTATGCTTTTCTCTTGCTAATCTGTCATTTGTTATAAGGATCTCAGCCACGAATCTTGTGATTTATCACACTCTGAATTTCCAAACTAGCTCGTGTAACTGATATTTTCTCTCTACCCTAGTCTGAAGATTCTCCAGGCTTTGGAAGAGTCCATCAATTCCACCTAAGGCAAAGACTATCTTTTCTCTTCCTCCTGTGTATGCAGCTAAACTAGTTTTGTCATCATTTTTGCATTTATTTGGGACCATTTGATTGGGCTCTAGTTAGTGGAACATGAATAGAAATGAGGCGCACCCCTTCCAGGCCTGACCTCTTAAAAACATTGCATGCACAGTCTTCTGTGCTCTTTCATCTTCTGCAGATTGATGCAAAATGTTTAGAAAATAAAATAAAATTAATGGTAGGCAGGCTGGCAGGATGTAGAATAAATTGGTTTTAAATCCAATGAACTTCATCTCATTAGAAAAAAGAACAAATTTATTTAAGCTATTACAGCCAATGTTAACAGGTAGAGAAAGTGTTGTTCATTTGATGGGGTCTGAAAATTTGTCTTTGCATAAGTAGTTGCCTTGAGATTTAAAGCCAGAATTGTATGCTCTTACTTAAAATTATTCATGAATGGTCAGAATAGTTAAGGGATTTAAATGCAATTTTCCTCATTTCCTTTCTTAGCTCCATGAGGAATGGAAAAATACAAATTTAACTGCCTTCAGAATTTTCATCACCTTGTAATTTAATTTGACTTTTTGTGGGCCACAGGCATTCTTTGTCATAAAACTAAAATGATGTGAAGGAGAGCAGCTTCTGGTAATTGATGATTTTGTCAGGAATTTTAGGTTGCATTTTTAACTCTGCTGTTAGATTACATTAGATTACATTATGTTAGGCAACTTATAGTTTCTTAGACAGGCAGTTCTGTGGGAAAATGAATTAATATTCTTTTAAAATAATTTTTTATTATGACAGAGGAATTCCTGTGGACCCTTATGTACCCTTTACATTATCTTCATAGTTGTTCTTTTACCCTTCCTGATTCTTCTAGCTAACTCTCCGTCCCGGATACTACACATCTGGCAGTTTGCAGTGAATTGAAAGGTTTGGGAAAATTTCCTTACAGAGGCTCTCATGTTTGTGTCATCTATGACAGAAATATAATTACTATGTTAATATAAATATGTTCCTTCAAAAATGTCAAAATGTTTTCAGGCTCTACTAATTAGTTTAGGTATTATAAATGGTGGTTCTTCTTCCAAGGGAGTTATCATTTTCCAGCTTCTATATGAGGTAGATATAGTCCATATTAGGGCTTAAATATCCCACATAATATGTGTAGAGGAAATAGCTTTGGGAGTTGTTGTTGTTGTTGTTGTTGTTGTTGTTTTAATATAAATCTAAAGTACTTAACAGAAAATAAGATTGCAATGGAACAGTAGCAGACCCTACCTTTGTCAAAGAAAAGGATACCTAGCTTCCTTTTCTTAAGTGTTCATTAGGCTGCCAAGACTACATCTTCCATTGACTTGTTAATTAGTTGAAGCTTAAATATTTAATTTTAATGATTTACTGCTTTTTTTGCAATAACACTTAATCATTACTCACATACTACAGCACAATTTCCTTTGAAAAAAATCTATAAAAGTAATTAAAGACAAAATGCCCATAGTACATATTTTTCATAACTTTACTAAATGATGGGTGAGCTCATAAGTAGAGGAAATTGATGAATTGAAGAAGCAAAACAGATGGTAGAGCTGTATACACGTGCCAACACACTCCAGCCTACAGTCTGTTCCAGATTTTGCTAAGGCCAGAAACATAGTGAAAGTAATACCAGGAGCTTGATCCAGCCAAAAAGGCCCATAGTCCCCTTGGGTCCTTAAAAATCAGGCTTCCTGGCTCCAACACAAGCAGCCCGATGTGGAGCAGTATTCCACGGAAGTGCTGTGTTCTGACCTTCTGGAAGTTTGCATGTTAAAGCATATGGTCCTTTCCAAGGGGAGAAAAGAAGAGTCCTCTCTAAATATCTGTCAAGGCAGTAGATGATATAGATAAATAGCCATGCAGAGACAAAGCTGGTCTCTTTTTTCTTGTGTGTGGCTCTCAAGCTTTTTTCTATTTGTAATCAGGAAGCTCTTTTCTTTGTTGTTGTTGTTGTTTATTAATATGTAGTGAATACCCTGCTAATCTCTCAGAGTTGCACAGATGATTAAAATGAGAGTTCTGTTCCTAAGCTTGTCACCACTTCAATCTGCTAAGAAAACATCTGAAAGAACACTATTAGGACAATAAGAATGGTGGTAAAGTGAACTGAAAAGAGAAAGTAAATCAAGGTAATTTTTTTTTGGCTCCTGAATGTCCTTTCAGTTGCCAAGATGGTGGCAAATTAATAATTGGACAACAAGGATATCCTAAGCTCCTAACCAGGTCATCTTTGATTAGCATTCCAATTAATACCCTGTGAGTAAAGTACACTTAAGTCATCAGTAAGATGAATGTGGAATAAAAGCCAGAAGATAGTAGATTTTAACATTTAAACTTTTGCTGAACATTATTTGTAACATGAACATTCAGAGGCTATGGCTCCAGCACTATGAGATTGGCAAAACAAAGCATGCTATTTTATACTGGGAATATTAGGCAGCCAAGGAGGTCATTTTACAGAAATATTAACTAAAACGGGTGTCTTAGTCTGTTTTTTGCCACTGTAACAGAATACCTGAAATTAAGTAATTTATAAAAAACAAGAATTTATTTTCTCACTGTTCTGGAGACTAGGAAGTCCAAGATCAAGGTGCTGGCATCGAGCAAAGGCATCCAGCAAGGGCCTTCTTTCTTTATACCCTGGAGGGAAGGAATACCATGTCCTCACATGGCAGAAGACGGAAAGGCAGAGAGAAAGAAGGAGCAAAGTCCATCTGTCAAGCCCTTTGCAATGGAATTAATCCATTCATGAGGGTGGAGCATTCTGCTCTACCTAACCACCTTCCATTAGGACCCACCTCCCAATACTGTTGCCCTGGGAATTAAGGTGCACATGAGTTTTGAAAGGGACATAAACACTAAAACCATAGCAGTGGGAAAATATATATAATATATATTAAGTGAAAGAAACCCAATTCAATATAGTATACATTGTTCTGATATTCTCCCATCTTCCTAAGAACAAACAATAGATCCCAATAATAATTTTAGATAACCATCTCTTGAAGCAGATCATAGGAGGTAATGGAGCAATAAAAGTGGGGGAATGAGTTAAGGGGAAAAATATTTCCTTTTGATGATCAAATTTCTGAGGATGGCTGGAACGCAGGGAGCATTATAGGGATGCTGATTGGGGAGAAGGGGCTATGAATCACAACTAGTTTGGTCAAATGGTACTTCAGTCAACCAAACCTTCATGACTTTATAGAACAAGTATTCAATTATTTGGGGATCCAGCAGCAGTGAATCATGACAATCCCACAGGAATAATGGACACAGTGCCCATCACTGACCATACAATGTAGATTACCAGTCAGTGGGTATATCCCTTCATCAGAATTTAAAACCAAAATTGAGACATAGGTGACAATATGCCTAAGGAAATCTTTTTACTTGTCTGTTCACACCACCTTAATAAATCAGTCTTTTTTCCTTTTCTGCATGCCTGGAGGAAAGTAAACTTTATTTGGTCAAAATAAATGAATAGGCTAAGGAGGATAAGTTAGTCCTTAAAATTCTCAGTTTAGCACAGAAAACAGTTTACAACGCATAGAAACTACTCTAATGGAATTTATAAATTATCTATTTAACATACTTATTCAAAAAATAAAGAAATGCGATAGGGTATACAAGAATATAAAGGATGTGAGAGAGAATATAAACATTAGTGCCAAATACAGACTTCACTAATTTTTAAATTAGCATCTTTAGTCACCTCATCCCACCAAATCTGAGATAGCATTTTCTTCTTCCTTTAGAAAAATGGACCTAAGAGGGATGAGAGTCTCATCGAAATGATTCATTGCCTTGCTCTGGAACCCAGAATAGGAGAGTTAACTAGATGGGTTTATGTTCAGTAGTTCAGGGTCAGAGTGAATGATAAAGTCTCCCTATAAGTTCACACTTACTCTTCATTAGAAGGTCCTCTTATTGATACCCCATAAGGTATTGATAATTCATACCTCACTGTGTAATATAAATTAAATTGTTCAGGTAATCAGACCAATACCCAGTATAAACATTTACAAAAGGGAGTCTTCACTGGGGAGAGGTTGGAGAGAAAAGGGATGAGAAAGAAAATGAAGAGACATGAGATTTTCTGGGACAGGCAGACCTAGTCTAGAGGTCTTGTGTGAGGATTTTGAATCACAGAAGACTCTGGGAATTGGAGGAGTGGAAGATAGGTACAGACTGGGAAGCAGAAGGGAAGCAAAACTCATTTAACTTTTTTTTTCCCTAGAGCCCAAGGTCAGTTTTCCACTGAACATAATCTGTAATGTTTGGCAAGCTATTAATACCCGGTGTCATCTTATCTAGCCTTGGCATATAGTAATGAGATACATCAAAGATAAAGAAAGATGAATAAGATGGTGACTTTCTTCAAGAAACTTACTGCCAAAAAGGAGTCAAACAAAATAGTTAAAGTTTATTACAGTCATATGTGCTGAACATAGAGAGAATGAAGAAAAAAGAGCAGAAATCGAGGTCAAGGGTTCAGATCCCCTTAATGGCCAGCTGCAAAAAAAGAAAAGAAAAAAGAAAAAGGAGTAGAAAAGAATGGTTAACTTGTTTGAGGGAGGCAAATTCAAAGCTTTATAGAGAACGTGATATTTGATGTTCATGATGGGAAGAGAAAGAGCAAGAGTACTTCAGACAAAAGGAGTAGTGTAATCCGAAGATATGAGTTTTACTGGGGTCCCATTGTACCTCCAGTGACATCTCATTCAATTTCAGCTCTTAACTAATATAGTAATTTGTCAACAGTCTTACTCTAAAGCTAATCATTAGACAGTTGATAGCATACCCATAATGCTTATTCCGCTCTATATTCATAAAGTATCTTATCTATCAGATCAGGGTTTATACCATTAATTCACAAGTATTATGAATATTTCTGACACCAAGACATATATCTGGAATTATTGTCTCTCATTCACAAGAAAGGAAAAATTAGGAATAATATTTCCTTCTCCTAGATTATAAAATGAGTCTTTGACATCTCGTGGTTCTCAGTTCAAGTCATGTTCCAACTTAGAAAGATTCTTCCATTAAATTACAGGTGGTCTTAGTAATGGATTTACTGTCAGACTTGCATTTGAGAACCTTAGTTGAAGGTTGTTATTTCCTGGCTATGAACTGAAATTTATCAACAGTAGTTATGTAATCGTGCCAAACAATCTGGCACATACTCTGCAACTCTGATGAAGTCAAAAGACTGCATATTGAAAAGTCCTGTGGTAGTTCAGGAGTAGGAGAGATTTTTTTTTTTTAATATAGGGATAACTAAAATTAATTTCTTAAAGGGTGACTATTTCATGTCTTGGGTGTTAACAGTGTAATTCAGTGAACTGGAACCTTGTTCTTATTTGCAGATTTTGGTTTGAATGAACTTCAGTTTACTGATGTGTCCACTGGGTGCAAGGCACAGATTTAATTATAAAGCTGAGCTAAAATCACAATTCAAGCATATGGCTTATATAATATCAATTTAATTTTTCTCCTTAATCTGAGTCATTTCTGGTGAGCCACAAACATCATACAAGGATACTGCAAAAAGTTCATGGGAAGATTCATATTATCTTTCAATTCTATTTTTCCATGAACTTTTTAAAGACCCTTATATGAGGCATAACTTCTTACTATGGCAAAACAATTTTATCTTGAGTTGTTTTTGTTATTTTAATTTAATTTTTTATTGAAACATAGTTGGTTGTACATATCTGTGAGTTGCAGCACTAAATATCAATACCTGTGTGCAATATGTGATGCTCAAATCAGATAATTTGTACAGTCAACCATACACACTGTAAACTTTTTTTGTGACCCTTTACAAATTTCTCACTAAACCCTCCTCTGCCTCCCTCTTTCCCACCTCTAGTGGCCTCAGTTCTGTTCTCTCCTACTGAAAGTTTAACGAATGATTGTGATGTACCTTTCTTTCTTTCTTTGCTTTTTTTTTTTAGCTCCAACTTATAAGTGAGTACATGTGGTATTTCTCTTTCTGTGACAAGCTTATTTCACTTAACATAGTTTTCTCTAAGTTCATCCATGTTGCTGCGAGTGGCTGAATCTCACTCTTTTTTATGGCAGGGTAGTATATTCCATTGTATATATATATATATACCACATTTTCCTTATCCAGTCACCCATCGATGGACATTTAGGTGGGTTCCAATTCTTAGCAATTGAAAACATGGGGGTTCAAGGTATCCCTTCAATATGATTTCTGTCTTATTACCTGAATATTTGTCTAGCATTCACAACATACATCTATCTCTATAAACTCTGAATCCTTTGACATAGTGTCTTGCCCAAAGAACACATAAAGGGGCAGGTCAGTTAGTCAGTTGGTTAGAGCGTGGTATTATAACACCAAGGCCAAGGGTTCAGATCCCCATACTGGCCAGGCACCAAAAACAGACAGACAAACAAAAAACAAATTAACAAAGAACACATAAATATTTGACTACTGTACTTCAATTTCATTTTGGAAAAAAACCCAGTACATTATGTCACAAAATATAAAAGTATTTTGAGTTTTAAAACTATTTCTGAGGAAAATAATGATAAGAGAACCCTCCTTGAGTGCCTATGTTATATAGTAAGGGTTGATTGCAAAGACAGACCTCCAGTGTCAAAGTAAATTAAGAATTGGCTTTATTTGATATTAAAAAGTGGATAAACGGATAAGGGGTTTTCCTGGTTCAGTGTATACTACAATACAAATTCACCGTCTATATACTTCATTGCTGAAACTCAATGTTAAAGAGAAGATAAAATATCTGATAGCTCCTGAGTAATCAGTAGCTGTTTTAGTCAGTTTTGTGTTGCTATAACAGAATTACCTGAGACTGGGTAATTTATAAAGAACAGAGGTTTATTTGGGTTATGATTCTGGGACAGCTGCATCTGGCACAGGGCTCAGGCTGCTTCTACTCATGGCGGAAAGTGGCAGGCAGCCGGGGGGTACAAGCAGATCACGTGGCAACAGCAAGCAAGAGAGAGAGAAGGTGCCAGGGTCTTTTTAAGCAACAAGCTCTCGCGTGAACTAACAGAGCAAGAACTCACTCATTAATCCCCCCGCCCCCAGGGAGAGCATTAATCTATTCATGAGGGATCCGCTCCCATGACTCAATCAGTTTCCAACACTGCCACATTGGAGATCAAATTTCCACATGAGTTTTGGAGGGGACAACACATCCAAAGTCCATCAGTAGCCTAAGAAAGAAACCTATTAATACTACATATGCAATGTTTATTAACATAGTTGCCAACAACTTGATTTTAAGACTGGCCTAATGTTTGCGTGATGCTAGATCCAGATTAATTTTAAATGTCTTAATTATTTATTACAATTACTAGGAAGATGAATCCCCATACTATAGATTAAGTGTACAATCTTGTTCCACATCTTTTTGGTCATGTTAACTGATTAACAGTTAGAATAAAGGAAAATGCTCCCGTTTCAAAATCAAACCAATCAGAACCAATGTAAAAAAATTTTCTTCCACCAAAGTAGAGATTTTACATGCTTGACTAGAAAAAAATAAAAATAAAGTCAAAAGACTTACTGTAGCAGTAACAAACACATTTGTAAGTATAATGTCCTGTATTTGAGATTTTATCCACATTCTCAAAGTGTCTTTTGGGAACTTAGAGTGAGTACAGACCAAAACTTAAAAAATGAAAAAAATTGAAAATATTCTATGAAATGACTTTCTTAAGGCAGTGACATATGAGGATAGACCATCTATATGCTTGACTTTCTGAAACAGCCTCTTGTAAAGTAGAAATCTCCCATTCAGCATGCACACATGATAGTGAAGGCAGCTGTTTTGAAGAGTTCTGTGATTCCATGCCAAACCTAGATGTTGAAGTGATAAGGGTATTTAGAAAGTTAAATGCTTGCATTTTTTAGGTACTTGCCCATGCATGTTTCTAGTCCCTGCTTGGAAAAATCAGACATGTTTTTTAGGTGAATGGAATGGGTGAAAAGTGAGTAAATAGACCTAGCCCCCTAACCTTCAACCATCGTGCCAGCAACTTGACACAGGTAGAAGCTGCTAAGAATTAAAGTCCTTAGTGTTTTATAGGAATCACTTTTTTCTAAAATTCCTACATGGATATAATTTTCTTTAATTTTTTAATACAGAATTGACAAAAACCATCCAATTCAACTACTCATTAAATACTTTGGAAAACTGAGGCCCAAAGAAGTACAGTGGCAGGACTACACAGCAAGAACTGGACACATTTGGATGCCAAACGTGCCAGGGAAAACAGTCAGAAGTCATCAGCCCAGGTGTTTACCACCAAGTGCTATATTTGTTATTTTCAACTTTAGACCCCAAGTTAAAAATAACCTCTTGATTCCAAAATTCAATGGGCATTATATAGTAATTTCTCATATTCTTCAAGGTTACACATAGTTGTTCTTTATTCATTCTTTTAACAAAATTATTATAAATCAGGCATTATATTGTAAGTAAAAAACCACATGGTCCCCGTTTTCATGGAGCTTAAAACACTCTATATAACACAATTATGATGTAATAATACTATCATATGATTTCAAATTGTTATAAATGCTGTAAAGAAAAATAGCACTGTTCAATGAAAGAAAATAATTAGAGACTAGTAATTTCTTTTAGACTTGATAGTTAGAAGGGGCTTTCTCAAAGAAGGAACATTTGAACTTAAGTTGCAAAGATGAACAGGCGTTAGTCAGATGGAGAGCAGTGTGCACAGGAAGGGGAATTCATAGCAAAGGGAACAGCACACATAGGGAGAGGTCCTGGCATGTTTGAGCAACTAAAGGGAGGGTAGTGCAAGCGCAGAACAGAGTCAGGCTAGAGCGATGAGATGAAATTGGAGAGGGAGTCAGGCACTGGGTTGCATAAGGCCTTATAGGTAATGTTGGGGAGTTTGAATTTCATTCGAAGTGCAATAGGAAGCTTTTGATAAGCATTTTTTTAAGCCTGGATGTTAACATGATCCAATTTACGATGATTAAATGATCAGCATTTGATAATTACTAATTACTAGGGTTAACACACAGAGTAGACATGTATCAGCTAGAATCCAGAAACTTGAATTTGTATTGCCTTGGTGCAGGATGTTGACTAACTTCCACGAGTACGGAAACCAAGCAGACAGAGCAGTCAACCAGACAGTGCTGCACTTTCATGGAGAAAACTTTAAAATGTACCTTTTTAGGGGCCGAGCCCGTGGCGCACTCGGGAGAGTGCAGCGCTGGGAGCTCAACAACGCTCCCGCCCGGGGTTCGGATCCTATATAGGGATGACCGGTGTGCTCACTGGCTGAGCGTGGTGCAGCCGGTCTCAAAAAGGACAAAAAAAAAATGTACCTTTTTACTGGTTTATTCCTTGGCTTTCAACCTTGTACCCTTAGCAGTCTTGTCACTCAGTTACTTCCCTTCACTTGATCTACACATTGGCTTCTTCTCCAGTGACTAACCTTTGCATTTCTTGTCTGGTGTTCAATCTCATCTCTCCCACCTTCTGGTGTTCTTAACAACACTAGTGAATTTGACCATCCTTAGGATATGGTAAGGCTAATATTTTTATGCTTGGATGAATAAGTATTAATAGGGACTTGCATTTTGCTATCAACAGAGAATACCAGTCATTTTGTTGCCTAGTGGTGAAGAAATAAAATTAAAAACTAAAACTTAATTTTTTTTGTTTGCTGCCTCTAATTAACTAGATGCATTGAACAGTTTTTATACTTCTGACATTCTTTCTGCCAAATCTTCATAGTCCTCATCCAACTAAAACTATTGAAGCTCAATAACTGATTGTATAACACTTTAAAATCAAACACGAGACTCTGTAATATGCCTACATGTTGGATACTCTGTTCCTCTCTTTAGAAAGTACTTCTGGGGGTTGATTTCTCCTTGTGATTCTGATTTTACTTATGACCTCCCTGATTCTTTGTCCAACTTTATTTCCTGGAATGAAAGAGCTG
>NW_007742711.1:17350-19410 GCF_000696425.1 Galeopterus variegatus
ACTGGGTAATTTATAAAGAAGAGAGGTTTATTTGGCTTATGATTCTGGAAAAGCTGCATCTGGCACAGGGCTCAGGCTGCTTCTACTCATGGCGGAAAGTGGCAGCAGCTGGCGGGTACAAGCAGATCACGTGGCAACAGCAAGCAAGAGAGAGAGAAGGTGCCAGGGTCTTTTTAAGCAACAAGCTCTCGCGTGAACTAATAGAGCAAGAGAACTCACTCATTAATCCCCCCGCCCCCAGGGAGAGCATTAATCTATTCATGAGGGATCNTTTTTTTGTTTGCTGCCTCTAATTAACTAGATGCATTGAACAGTTTTTATACTTCTGACATTCTTCCTGCCAAATCTTCATAGTCCTCATCCAACTAAAACTATTGAAGCTCAATAACTGATTGTATAACACTTTAAAATCAAACACGAGACTCTGTAATATGCCTACATGTTGGATACTCTGTTCCTCTCTTTAGAAAGTACTTCTGGGGGTTGATTTCTCCTTGTGATTCTGATTTTACTTATGACCTCCCTGATTCTTTGTCCAACTTTATTTCCTGGAATGAAAGAGCTGTCAAATAGTTATACCATTAAAAGTGCAGCCTTGCCAAAATAGTCTCCTGCTGTATTGGAGTGCATAAAATTGATTAATATTCATTTTCTGTTCTCCTGAGGTCACTTATAATGCTGTGTACTTGTGGCCTCCCTGCTGGGATTCATTTGACCTTGAGATAGCGCACATTACCACAAGAGAACACATTTGACATGTCTGAACTAGGTACGCTTTTTAAAAAAACGAACAAAAAAATGCAAGCTTAAGACATTGCGGGGTACTATGTTTACTCTCCTAAATTATTTCCATGGCAAATTGACAATGTCATATCACAAACTAATATTTCTTCTAAAAGTCAGTATTGATGCTTATGAGCAGATAAAACTTGATAAACTGTAAATAATTGCAGTTTATTATATATTACCTTGTATCTCTTCATGGCGCTCTCAGCATTACCAAGTGCTTGCCCTCTTGTGGGAAAACCTACACTGTATACTTTGTGCTAATCCTTTGGAACTCTGCTGTCTCTTATTTGTCGCCATTCAAATTGTTTGCATCAACAAATCCCCAAAGGCTCTATTGGTATTGACTCAAAGTAAAATTCTATAGGAATATGAATATTTCACTAAGAGCCTTGTAAAGAACTAGAAGTCCTCAAGGAAGACCCTATGTACTATATCCCAAATGTACAGAGATTTGTAGCAGAGTCAGTCTGGAGATGAATAAGTCTTCTTTCCTAGTACTACTGAAATCGAACTAGGTAAATCTACCCCCACCATGCCAGCCCTGGGGAAGAGAAGTAAAGCAAGTTGTCTCTTTCTTGCAACACAATCATTATTAAAATGGGGAAAGTGTGAGATCTGGGATCAGATAGGTTCATTGCCAAGTTTTGAACAGTTGGTTTAGTCTTCAAAGTGTGTTTGTGTGTGTGTAGGCTTTATTTAAAATCATTTAATTACAGTTCTGCCACATACTATCTGTATAATCTACTTCAGGTTACTTATTCTGAGACTCATTATCCTTGCATCTAAAATATGAATAATAACACCATCCTTGATTTAACTTGAATTAATTTAAATAAAATGTGAATACCAACACGTACAGTACCTGACACATAATAGGTAGTCAATAAATATCGGATCCCTTCACTGAATAAAAAAAACAACTTCATTTATGTACCCTGTCCCTTTTAAAGTAGCATAAACAGCATTTCATATTTATAAATAAAATACATAAATATAATTCAATTACCAAACTGAAAAAAAAACATAGGTAGAAATGTGTAGTACCGTCAAATTCATTTATTGCCTTTCTTACTTTAAACAATGCTCACCAAAAAAAAAAAGAAATTAAAGTAACAGAAATAAATTATGTATATTACAAAAACAT
This sequence comes from Galeopterus variegatus, assembly GCF_000696425.1. NCBI lineage: Eukaryota > Metazoa > Chordata > Mammalia > Dermoptera > Cynocephalidae > Galeopterus > Galeopterus variegatus. The sequence goes on from NW_007742711.1 coordinate 19,284, forward strand.
TCAATTAAAGCTGTAGTAGTAACACAATAAATCATCAAAAGCCAACCCAAGATTGGTATATTAAAATTTTCCATAGGTTTATAAAATATTGCTATAGTTATACACAAATTTTCTTTTTTTTTTTTTT
>NW_007742711.1:20359-20880 GCF_000696425.1 Galeopterus variegatus
GAGCGCCGCCGCACTCCCAAGCGGCGCACTGTAGCAGTGCGCCACCGGGCCGGCCCATACACAAATTTTCATCATGAATATTGCCTTGGACTTTTATATACTAGATCTTCGGACAGATGAAGAAAATAAATTATTTCTTGACAAAGGTCTATGAAAGGGAAACACCCTGCTTCAAAGTCATCCTTGATTAATGCCAGAGACTGCTTTGCCAGATACTCAAAGCAAATTTTCATGGTTGTGTTCTTTCTACAAACTTTAGGGAAGAGGTCTACCATTTAATATACTCTTCTACAACCTCCCTATCAGTGAGCTTCTACTTTCAGCTCAAATACATCCAAGTCAAATTTCTTCTCACCTAGAAAGAAGACTGATGGTGAGAAATTTCTTGCTTGTTGTGGTCAGCAAGGCAAGGTCTGTTGCTAGTCCCATGACACACTGGAAATAGAACAAAAAAGTAGATAAGTGGGCCACAGAGAGGAACTGCCTCCCCCAGCCTGATGTTTTAAAGTGTAGCAGAACCA
>NW_007742712.1:0-20878 GCF_000696425.1 Galeopterus variegatus
AAGGTCTGGAAAGTAGAAGGAAAAATAGCATTGTAATTTTCAGCACTTTAGCATAATTATTTTCACTTGTGTGTGTCCCGTCAGTCTTTTTATAGGCATATCTTTCTTAGGTTAGAGTACACATGATTTTGCATTCTCTTATTTTAACTTTCACATTGAATGACATGCATTTTCCATGCTCTTGTATAATCTTCCTCATTTTTAATGGGCAAATACTATTTCATTGAGTGGATAAATCTGATATAATTTACTTAACCATATCAACATTTCATTTTCAACTCTTTAAAAATATATTTATTATTATGTTTTTATATTCTAAGATATTGTTGAGCAGTTGGGAGGGAGGGGGAGTGTGGAAACAGGAGGGCGATAGGGTGGGAAGAGGAAGGGAGTGTGGACAAGGCCCGTGGCACGCCCCTCACTCCAGCAGGGGAGCCCAGGGGGCTTCTGGTGGTGGCTCTCCGGGGCACCTCCAGGGCAGCCTGGTGGTTGTCACTGTGCTGGATGCAGACATTGGGGGTGCATGGCTGAGACCCTCAGCCCCCCACCGACTGTTATTTTTAGTATATGGAAGTTCTCATTTTTTACTTGTAAAAATGCTGTGATAAACATACTAGGGTACTTCAAAAAGTTCATGGAAAGATTTGCATTGTCTTTTAATTCTATTTTTCCATGACTTCTGAAGTACCATCACCAGAAGGAGAAGACGAGGGTGAGATTCCTGCTTCTGCTACATGGTAGCCAGGGGATTTGTAGAAAGCTATTGAACTGCTTTGAGTCTCATTTATTCACCATAGAATCCAGATTATTATCCCTATCTTACCTACCAATATAAGCCTTATAAATCGGAATATACAAATATAAAGTTAATAATATACACAGACAGTATATTGATATATATTTATATATATAAAATACCTATAAGTTGTATACTATATATATTATAACATGATATAACATACACAAAAAGTTTTGTGTATATGTCACCTTTGTGTGCTTTTGTTTCATTTAATGACAGATTCCATGTTCTGAAAACCAAAATAACTTAAATCAATCATAACCTTTAAAAAGAATAGAATACTTTTTTTTCCCCTCTGGAGGTTGAGGGGAAAGAAGGGGCTGGTCGAATCAGACAGCACTAGTGTGTCACCACTCTCAAAAGGTTAGGGGCCCTGAGAAGCCTTCATGGTCTTGGAGGGTGGTGTAAACACGGCTCAGAGAAATCCACTCACAATCCCCCAGCCTCCTTTTAGGTAGTGTGGTCTCTTTCAGTGTCCTCACTGCCGGAGCCTTACACGAAAGCCCTCCCTGTGGGACTGATCTGAGTTGCACCTTTCATGTCCTGTGCCTGCTTTTTGGTGGAGGGTCAAGTGCACTTGAGGAGGGAGCATGGAGCCAGGAGGAGGCCACCGCTAACTGGACGGTGCAGGCCCACCCACCGGCATTCTGGGACCTGGGAGAATGAACTGCTCAGTGTGGGTGTTCTGGGCAGTTTTCTCGCCACTCGCTATTTAGCAAATGTCTGAAGGAATAGCTCACAGAATTGGCAGTGGAGTCCAGAAAGTTCATAGCATGGGAAAGAAGAACTTCTATAGTTTTTGAAGCATAAATGGGTGTGTGGGAGCCCAGGTGTCTGACAGCAGGGAGCTAAAAATGCCCATCCAAATCCACACTCTAATTGGGTTGATTTTATATATAATATGAAGGGCTAGAACTACAGAGACCTCCCTCTGGGACAAAGGCAGCCAAATGCTTTTTTTTTTTCTTTTAAGCTTAGTCCGTGAGCTGTGTTAGACTCCACCTGAAAGTGTTCTGGTCCATAGAAAACTTTAGTTTTATTAACTAACTGTGAGACATTTAATTTGCATTTAGCTGTGAGGTTGTTTTTCATATTTATTTATTTTTATTTTATTTATACATATTTATGGGTGCAGAGTTGACTGTCAGCCTAGAGTCCTCCACTTAAGGAAAGGGGAACGGGATACCTATTCTGTCTACCGTTTGTCGAGTGAATAACTGACGGCACACACTTTTAAACTGGGGAATGTGGCTGCGTGTTGTCTGGTTGCATTTTTCTGCTTCTCCCTCACTTTCACTGCCCTGTCCACTTCATTCTGGAACCCAGGCTCTTCGTTTTTCTTTGCAGCAATCAACGTGGCTTTCAGAGCATCCAGCCAGCACCCTAGCTCAGTGCTGGGCAGGGCGGGGTGTGGATGCGGTGTAGACCACTCCCTCTGGTTAGAAGTGAGAAGCAGAGAGATGAAAAGATGCACTTGCTCAGGGACTGGTGCCAGATGGCAAAGCCTCGAGGCCACATTGTGTGGCTGAGCCCAAGGTGGTGGCAGCCGGAAGCGAGGTCACCAAGGAGGGTGACGAAGAAGGCTGTGGGGGCAGAGCAGAGAGCGGGAGGGCTCAGAAGTGGAACAAGAAGAAATGTTCTTTGAGTTTCAGGTAGAAGATGAACCTTCCTAGAATTGAGAACCAAAAAACACGTGGTAGTAGATGTTCTCTGCTCATGCCTTTCACCCCTGAGCTGGTCAAATCTTCCCAAGGGTGAATCTCATTTACTGCAGGGTCTTCCCCCAGTGCTGGGGTTGCAGTTTTCTGTGGCCCCCAACTACACCCCTCCCCCACTCCTTTCCTCCAAGGCATTTGGACATCCTTTTTTTGTGATGGCCGCCCCATGTCATTAAGCAAGTCAAAGGTCATTGGTCTAGAAATTGACACACTTGACCCATTTCCTTTCTGAGCTGGACCTTGAGTCTGGAGTCAGCTCCTCCAGGGACCATGTGGAGGGCTTGAAACCGAGTCTCCAGCCCTTCCTTCCCATGAGGTGTATAATTCGATATTTATTGCCTCTCTCCCCAACAAGGTCTATGGTGCCACTGGGATCCATTCGGGAAAGAATGCTGATCCCCTTTATGAATTTTTGATGGTGGAGGAGAAGCATTTGAGGCCACAGGGGGACCTTGTGAAATGGAAATGTTTTTTTCTTTTTGATCTTTCTTTCTTTTCTTCTTCCTTTCTTTTTTTCTTTCATTACTCTTACCATTGTTGGAGTGTCTGGACTTCTCTGAACATAAGTGAGTGGTATCTTTACAAGAAAGCAGAATCACAGCTCTTTCAAATGGCAGCCCCAACACCCCAAACTCATCTAACTGTGTTTATAACAACAGTGGAAACTTTATTCAAGAAAAGAGATGTTCAGGCCAAAAACCAAAAATTGAAAATAAAACAAAGCAACAACAAGATTCACTCTGGAATGGGAGAGGATAAGTGGTGCCCCACCCCCGCTGTTCCTTTTTTGGTGGTCTAAGGGGGGAGGACTCAGGGGACCCAGAGAGTCAGGATCTGTATTTCATTGCTGAGAATTTGACAGCTACAGTGCAAAGCAATACAGTCCTGCTTTTTATTAGCCTGTGTGAGTCCAGCACAGAACAGAGTTTTTTTTTTTTTCTTTTCATTTTTCAGAGGTAGAAGTTTTTGCCAAACTATGAGATGATTTAACCACAATTTCCTTCCTGAATTTTTTTTCCAAAGTGGGGAGGGGATGGTTGGGTGGGTGTTATTGTTTAATAAGATTTAAACAGGGTCTCTATTTTGTGGCTGGAACAGCCTTTCATGCCCTTTATCTGTACTGGGATTTCAGCTGGGTTTTTATTTTGGTGACATATGGCCCATCGTATAATAAAAAGAGACGAACCATTCAGATTTAATTTGAGCACCTAAGGACGTCAGAAGGGCTGCAAGGGGATGCTGTACCTGAGCTTTCATTTGGTTAAAAAAAAAAATTGTGCAGAGAAGTTGAGAAGGTGACTTTTGGAATTAGTTTGGTTTGGAGGCATTAAGTCCCAGATCAAGAGAGAAGGTCAATTGGAAAGTTTGGGATGGATGCCAGCTTAGCTCGCTCTTTTATTGGAGAATTGCCTGTGGGGCCTTTCAGAGTATCTGCCCTTCAGGGGTCCTGCTTTCCACCTGCTTCCCCCTTGAATGGGGAAATGGGCTTTTAAAAATATGACGCAGCACGCCGCAGCCGCCTCCTGGTCCAAATGCTGTGTGGCCTAGCACAATGTGGCTTGAGGGCCGGAGGCAGGGCTGGGGTCTGCAGCTGGCACACGGAGCCTGTCCGGCGTGGGGACTGCTTAGCCCTCTGAGGACATAGCCCACCTGGCCTCCAAGTACCCCTGGCAGCTTTCCCAAATCCTTTACTCTCATTTCACCCTCATACACTGTCAGGGAGGAAACGCTTCCTGCATCTTGCTGGTACGGTTTTGTGATATCTGGGTGTGACTGTGACAGGGTAAGCAGAGAGACTTCTGCAGCCACACAGGAATTGCACCCCTGTTTTCTACCTGCATGCTTCACGTGGGTGCGCGTGCATACACACAAGCATAGAGACCTCCCTCAGTCCCAAGACGATCGAAGATGCTGCACCGTGTGAGCAGCCTGACTTCCAGCCCGAAGACCCTGCAAGTGTCGAGTGAAACTCCCTCATGTCAGACGCGTTATTTGCACTCAGTGGCGTCTAACATACATCTTCGGTGTGGTCTCTCACAAGCTTTCATGACTATATGAATTCTGTCCACTGTGCAGTGAATCGCCCCTTTGTGTTGTGTCTAATTAACTGTAATGACAGCATTTGATGCCACTCAGTGTGCTGGAGGAATGTGCCTTGGCTATTTTTCCTTGGGCAGAGCATGTGCCATAGGGGGAAAGTTGCATGTCCCAGGTGCCCTCCGCTTCTGACCTGCAGCAATTGGGCAAAGTGCACCTTTCCCCTGTCACTCATTCAGGCCTCAGGTGGGCTGTGGCCCTGTTTCCTTTAGCTGCAAGATACAGCTCAGCTCAGACCACTGCTGTGATGCCATCATGGAATGACTAGCCAGGCCGCTCTCCCAGACAGCTGCCAATAGCATTCTTGATTTACTTGCAGCAGCTTGGAGATCCGCTGCTAACAGCCATCTTGATGGGAAACAGCACTGTAATTGCTTGGGGAGAGAGGCAGGCGTGTAGCAGTCATAAAAGAAAACCTGCCACCACCAAACCCAATGCCCCTGTTCTCCTGCCATGCCTGGCTGTGTTTCCTCCCATGTGAGCCCCCCCCAATGTGGATTGGGGGCTTCCCTGACTTTTTAATCCTCTGCACTTTGAATCTGGGGTTTGAATGATTCTTTTTTGTTCCTCTTGGGGGAGATTGAGCATGTGGGGAGGGGCTGCAGTATTCAGTGCATGTTTTCTGGGGCTTCCAGTGTGATGAGAGTTCAGTGACAGGAGCTCGTGACGGGCTCTGGGGCTGCCCAGCAGCCTGTGACCAGTCCATCAGCTGGGGGTTCAGGGTGCCACCTACCTCTTCAAAGTGACAACAGGGTAGGGCAAAAAAAAAAAGGAAAATTACAGTAAAGCCCAAATCAAACCAAAAGCCTGGCTAGAGGGGAAAATAATGAAATAATAATTATCTTTCATTTTTCCCCTTCTGTCCACATTTCTCCCCACATGGACTCTGTTATCTTTAGCCTCCATCCACAGTCCCCAACTCACCTAATATTTCTGCCCTTGGGGTAGGAAGTCAAAAGTGACTCGAGCAAACCCAGAGGTCAGAAAGGACCGTGCTGCTTTTGCATGGGATCAAGGCACAGCTAGCTTGGTTGAATTAGGTACTTTCTCCATTCTCCCCACCTCCTTTCTGTTTCTTTCTCCTCCCTTGCCCTTCTGCTGGCCTTCTTCTGTTGTGGTCCCAACACAGCTGGTGCAAGAGAGGGAAGGGCAGGGCGTGCGGGTGAGTCAGTCATCAGTCATCATGAATTTATTGAGCATCTCTCTGCATGTGGGGTGCAGTGTATACAATGTACAAAATCACTGGTCCTGCCCTTTTAACTGGGGGGAGAAGGCTTGTGTTAGACTGAGGAATTAGGTTCAGCCAGGCTAAGATGTCTATAGCTCCGCCCGGGATTAAATGAGATGGCCTGTGCAGAAGTACTTGGCGTAGTACCTGACACATGGGGGCATGCGATGTGGCTTGAAAGGACAGCTCTGAGCCCTGCCCTCCCCTCTGCTCACACCCCCAGCCACCTCTCCCTCGCACAGAGGTGCCTGATGGAGATCTGTGCCAGGGAATGAGGGCAGGCTCTGGGTATGGGAATGCCTCTTTGCTGTATTCCCTAATCAGATCTCAGTCAGATAACAGCTCAGACCTGGGAACATGAGATTTTAATGTGAAATGAGTAAGTACCCTGAGACTGAAGCTTGTCACTGCCGTGCATCTGGAATCACTTACAGCTGGGTAAATTCACTGGGAGCTGCAACTCAAGTGAACATGGGCTTTAAAAGGAGGTGCACAGTACGGTCCTCCTAATGTCTAAACAATCCGATGTTGACAAGCTGTCCACATTAACCCCAAAGTGGCAAAGTTTAAGCCCTTTATTATCTGATTCGGTTTGGCAAATCATTTAGAGGCTTAAGAGTCCATATTTACAGGGAAAAGACTAATCTTTTTTTTTTCTCCTTTCTTTTTTTCCCCCAAGTGTCCCGAATGTATGCAGATTTATGTTTACTTAGAAGGCTTAAAAGACCTTCAGTTGTAAGTGAGACTCAGGATAGAAAAAGTTGATTTTCTTTTTTTGAGGAAGCCCCTAATCTCTTTAGAATACAAAAGACATGAGCATTCCGAACCCTGGAAACCATATCAGATTAACAAACAAATAGAGAAGAAATACAGAAAATTGTTTCCAAATATTATTAGTCTTCAGTCGAAATACATTTTATCTTGGCAACTAACCCCAGCTCTGTATCTTTTTCCTAAGGTTTTGCCCAGAATGTTATGAGTGATTCTAAAGATGGTGAATGGTGGTTTGGGTTCTACAGGGGACTACAAAATATTATGGAAGTTAGGAAGCTTAACAGTCAAGCAGTGCTTAATAACCATCTATTGGACCTGTTGCCAAATTGGCAAAATTTTAAGGATCTCCATTAGAGCATGTGGAAGAACACGAGAAAAGCTGCAAGTGGTTTTTGAGACCTAGATTCAAGAATAATTTAATAATTTTAACCACATCCCTTAAAAGCCATGAAGACATTTTAATTCATCTTCATAAAAAGCATGACTCAAGAGTAGAATTTTTCATTTTCATCTGAGGACAGTTTTAATGTCATTGAATTTATTATTATTTCATTTTAAAGAAGACCAAAAACTAAGAACATGGTAACTCTGACTCACTGTATAGAAGGGATCTCTTTGGAAGTTTTTGGCATTGGTTCGAATCCTATTGAAGAAGCTCATAAAGCTTAACATTGCAGCATAGTTTCGACTACAGCTGTTCATCCTTTAGATGTAATTTTTAACTTTCCTTTGGCATCTGTGCAGATTCAGATCTGAAATCACCAGTTCCCAGATTTGCTTACACAGAATTTTCAGATTCTGTGATGATTTTCTGCCTATTAACCCTCCCCAGTAATTATGTGTACACAATGCCAATTTTTACAACTCAGGATACATTAACTACTGTAGAAATGAAAACTTTTTACTTTAAATGTTGCATGGAAAAATAAATACTCATTTAACATAATCCTGCAGTTTTGGGTCAGGCAAGAAAAAGATGAAAGAATCTTGGAATCTTGTTTATCTGAAAATAGTTCCTGTAGCACAACTTTTAAAACTGAAAATAAAAGTAGATTCTGCCCATTTCAAATAGTTCATTTAATAAAGCCAGTGACATGATCAGCATATTAATAACCTGCAAAACATATTACCCAACTTATAAATGCTTGGTTGTCTATGTAACTGTTACATTATTTAACCGGGAACAATTTGCATCTGAGTTTTAGTGTAAAGAAGTGGTTAGAAAGGCATCTGATGATGCCTCACTAGCACTGTTTGCCTTCATTGCATTATGTGTCTGTGTTTGAGAACGCTGATTCCGTACCCGCTAAACTTCATCGAGAATGAAACCTCTAAGGCCCTTTCAGTTTTGCATGATGTAAACTGCTGTAAAATTTGAAACATGTATTGTTTCTTTCATTTTCCCCTGTCGTCCCTGCTCACAGGGTTGAACAGAGGATGTGATTTTCAGCGCAGTAGTTCCTGTGTTAACAGAAGCTTCTGAGACCGGGATGTAAAGTTTCATTTTATTTTTTCTAACTTGGGTTATGGTGTTTAAGGCGTGGGATTTAGAGCTGAGTCTGGAACTGTTTTAACTTCGTGGTCTCTCCGATTAGTCTTTTTGCTTTGTATTTCTGGTAGAAAACATCAGTAACAAAGGTAATGCTTATTTGAGAAATCCAAGTCAGCGTAGTAATGAGAGGGGTGGAGCGTCTGGTAGCTGGATTGTTCTGGATGAACTATCAGGGATCTGTTGGGAATACTGGTGTCTTGACCCTGGTGGCCCTCAAAGTGCTGAGTGTGGAAAATGGGAAGTCTCCCTGGACCTCAAAATGCACAAGATGTCAGAAAAATGCAGTTCTTGGAAAACTATTTTTTGGTTAGGGTAGGAGTGGGGGATGGGGGTGCTGGTGGGAGGAGGTTGGCAGGAGGGAGAGCTGGGCTCGTACTATTTTGCAGTCTAAGTCCTAGTTTCTTTACCGTTAACATATTTGTATATTGTCAGAAATATTTTTTAAACTATTAAAATACTTTAAATCACTTAGTCGAACAGCAAAATCCTAATTCAGTTGTTTGCTTAGTGCACACAATATTAAGAGCTCAGACTAAGATGTTACAGTTTCTGGCTCTAGGCACCAATAATATCCAATTCAGAGATCTTCCCAAATAGCTATGGAGAGACAGGGGCTTCACTTTGATAGCCAGGATATTCCTCCAGTAGTAGTCTAGGCTTATAGTAGGTTCAAGGGGATGCACTGGACTTTGATTACATCTCTTATTTACTCTTATTTTCTGGTGGTGGTCAGGCCTGCAGAGTAAAGTCACCCATTGCTCAGTCTTCAGTGGGATGATAGGATATGAGTGGGAACAGCTGGCAAGAGCATCAGGTGAGGAGTCTGGGGACCTGGACACTGGCCTTGGGTTGTCCACTCATCCTGTGTCCACTCATCCCATGACCTGTGCCTCTTCACCGGCATGCTCAGCAAGCTCACCTGCACTATCTGAGTTTGTCAACCTGATCTCACCTGCCTCTTCCCACTCTACATAAAATTCTTATCCTTGGTCAGAATTTATAATCTCTTGAGTAGTCTCAGTTTGGAACTCTCATAGACAGAGATGTGGCATGCAGACCTCATGTTTTTTGGAAATGAGCAGAGAGCCTTGTAGGTTTCCTAGCAGAAGTGAAAAACTCAGGAGCTTCAAGGGGGTAAAACAATCTAATGAGGCAGACAGATTTGAGGATGGAAATGTGATTTGAGAGTTGCTTGTTTTTTCTTTTAAAATCAGCTTTCGTGGAAATGTAGCTTGAATTTTTAAAAAGTTAAATTTGTTTCACCAGCGGTTTTACATACCTTTGGAAGTACCACCTCTTCCTAAGTAAATTTTCAAAGGGAAATCAAAATAGTGTTTAACTGTGCATTCCAGCCGGTCCAGTGTGGTAGAAAACAAAAGTCCTGCCCTGTAAATGTGGTCTGCATTAGCCCAGGGTCAAAGGCACTGAAGTGGCTTAGATAATATTCTGTTTAGGGGAGGGAAGCCAGGAGGGGCAAGGACATACTTAAAGGATGGAGTCAGCATTTAAAACTCCCTAAACACATCTCTTAATGTTTACCTTTAATTTATGTATTTTAAAAGTCTGCCCAAGTTCATATTTACCTGAAAGACCAGTTGGCACTGAAGGACGGTGTGAGCCTCTCCAATAAATAACAAGCGCTCTGCAGACCACCTGATTGTGTCCCTACCCTGGAAACTGTGGGCCTCGCGGGCAAATGCTGTGCTTTGGAAACTCAATGAAAAAGAGCTCAAAAACGTGCAATCGAGTAAGGGCCCAGGGCAGAGCGCAGTGGAGAAGAAACCAGAAGCTTGCACCCTTGTAGTGAGGGGTGGGGGACAGGGGCGGGGGGCGGAGAGGTACATATTTTGAAACGTAAGGCAAGTTCAATGAAAAAGGTGATTTAAAAAACAACGCCAATACTGCATTCCATTGTATACTGTACCTGTTTGTTTTTGTCTAAACTGTCATTACTCCATAGGTGTTTAAGACAGCTTGGGTCGCCTGTGATTGTGCACCTGCTGGTGCGTGGGACACGCTCGTCTGCCACGCGCCCTGTCAGCGTGGGTGGTGCAAAGGCCCATGCAGCACATGGGAGACTGGACTTGGGTCCCTGATGGTCTCACCTCTTTGCAGGGTGACCTTGAGCAAATCACTTTTCCTCTCTGGCCTCCTTTTTGCAGATCTGTAGTATAAGGCGGGGGTTTCGATTAGTAACTTAAATCCTTTCCAGCTCTGACAGTCTGTGGAATAATCTGTGGATCCTGGGTCAGGCTTAAAGGGCGTTACATGTCTATCAGAAGTGATCTGTGCTGTCCGCTGGATTCTAAACTTTCGTTCCACCCATCTCAGGGGTGGGTCATTTGACCCTCCCGAACTGCACCCCCCACTCCCCCAAATACGACCAAAGGAAGGTACTGGTTGTTGGGGGAGTCAGAAGTAGTCTTCTAATCTTAGAATGAAGGAGAGGGACTGTGCCTCCCTTAAACCCTGGTCTTGGGTGGACCAAGGGCTGTATTTTTCGGCACCCTCAGTCCCCACAAAGGAGAGGAGTGTGAGATCCATGATTGCTGCCATTCAGAGAGATCCTGTGTGACGTGAGGCCTGGAAAGCTCCCGTCAGGGTCCCCGTGCTCTTCTGTATTTATTTTTTCAGCCAGGTCTTGGGGAGCAGCTGCATTATCTCTACCCACTTTGCTTGGCCCTTGTCTTCTGGAGCCAGTCCCACTACCCCCTTGCAGAGCACTAACCTTTTGATTTAACTGTATTTGCCACAACAGGACTGTCACCAAAAAGAGAACGATGCGCCCTCGCCATCTGGCCCCAGCTGCCCCAGGCACCCCGCTGTGCTCAGTCCAGGGCTGGTGCAGGGGCCCTGTGCAGGTCCCCACCCGCCAAACTAGACGGGTGCCTCCTTTTTGTTTTTTTTTTGCAGATCGATCTTTTAAAATCCAGATGCAGGCTGCAGCCAGTGACTCAGAAAACCGTAAACAGTACAGCAGCTTTGCTCAAGGGGGAAAAAAAAACCAACTCAAGAAGGTGTATCTATCATTATACTTAGCCGGAACAAGCTGAAGATAAAGTTTTTTTGTTTGTTTTTTTGGTTTTGTTCTTTTTTTCCCCATAACCCTTAAGCAAGTGTGACAGACATTAACCTATCAATATTAGTGAGTGATTTAAAATACCAACCAACATTTGCCTGCAATAATTTCTGTTGTAAACAGCTCCTTCTGGGCTCTCCTACCAATAATTCAGTGCCCATAAATCAGAACGCAAAGCGTGTTGCTCTGCTCTTACCCTGGGCGATTCTTGAGGTCTTTTCTTCTGGGGGCGGGGTCTGGAATCCATTCACATGGTTGTGTGTCCCTCTGGCTCCTGCTGCCACTTTCCTGTGGGACATTAACAGAGAACACACGTCTGTAAAATGAGACAGAGCTCAGTGCCACACTGCCTCTGCTGCTTTATTCTGGTGACAGGAGGTATTGGCTCTCTTTCATCACTCTTTCTGGACACATCACCAAAAAGTTAAGCTGGCTTTTGGTGAAGGGAATTCCATCTAGATCCTTCTATATTAGCCAGCAGCGTTGGAAGGTCCACACCAAATGGGGATTTTCATTGAGGTGAGGCTGATAAAAGGTGGAGCCTGTAAATCCAAGGAGAGATGGGGGAGCAGCAGTGGGAGCTAGTGAACCAGCACAGGGAAGCAATGAGTGATCGAAAGTTCTGGAAGAGGAATAATACAAGTCCCAACCTAGCCAGAACCAGCAGGTCTCCTTTCTGTAGCCTGCATCCTTGTGACCCACATTCCAGCCCACAGAGGCAGCTTGGGTACAGTCATGCAACCAAATAAAATACACACTTTAAAAAAGGTAATTTCTTTAGAGGTAAAAGATTTATTAGGGGAGCCTGAAGAATGGGGAGAGGGTGTCAGGGAGGGACTGAGACCCATCTGGTTTGTTGTAGGTCTTTTTTTATTAGAAGAGGAAAAAAAAATCACTCTGTTGATTCATATGTCTAAGGAGAGCTCAATTAAAGTTATTTGCTGGAGCTTAAAATATGCCCGCACCTGCTTCAGCGCCAGGCTCCGGGACTGATATGTGCTCCCAGAAGGCAGAGCAGATGAAGGCTCCTGTCCAGGCAAATGGAAGGGCAGGGGACAGACTTTCACTGGGGTCTTGGTACCACCCCAGAGGGGAAGTTCAACCACCTACCTGGAGGTGGCTTCCCGGGTTCCCTGGACACCAGAGCTTGTGGCCAGCCCTGCCTGGCTCTGCTGTCCACACGGCAGACCAGGGAATGACGTGGATGGGACTGTGTTATCCTAACCAAGTTGCTCACCTCTCTGTGTGGCTGCTTCCTTCTCGATCCTAGGAAGATCATAAAACCTGTTCCAAAGGTCTCACGTGAGGACCATAAATAATAATGGCTAACATTTGCTACGTATTAGGCACTGTACTAAGCCTGCTTTACACAACATCCACTGACTTTTCACCGCAACCCTAAGAAACAGGTAATGCTGTCATCCACGTTTTATGGATAAAGGAAACTGGCGCCAGGAGAGATTAAATGCCTTGCCAGTAGTTACTCAGCAACCTGCATCCATCTGACCCCCTAACCTGAGTTTTAACCACCCTGCCTCACAGGGGGCTCTTGAGTGAGAAAGAACTTTCCAGTGATACCACAGTAACATAAACTGGCTATGTCCTGAGATCCGCTCTGGTTAAGCAAACACATTCTCATTTAACATGTTCTTTGGCCTTCTGCGGTCTCTGTTTAGAAAGTGCCCTCTCAGACTAGGAGCTCCACACACAAGCTGATCCTGCCTTTTCTGCCAGCGGTGAAAGAGTCCAGGCCTGGAGGAACTCAGGGGGAAGGGTTGGCAGGTCCATCACCCTGTCCTCAGAAGCGCGGGGGTGGGGGGAGACCACCAGAGACAAGCATCTCCGTTGTCTTGCATTTTCTGAAACAGGTGTTGGATTTCAGAGCCTCTGTTTCTAGTTCATGGAGGTTGATGAATTTTTATTCCTGATTCCCAGGCTGTGCCCCTGAAATGCAGCCAGTTCTAGACACAGGGGAAGCAGTTCTCATATGGGAGAAAGAGGAATTTGCCAACTTTCAGTGGTTGGAGTTTGTTGTTAATCAAATTCTAACCTAAATCTTTTTAGACAATTCCTTATTCTCAAAGGTTTCACTTTGGGACATCTTAAGGAAGGAGCCTTCAATACAGAGAGAATCCAGAGACCAGCAACCATTAATCTCCACTTGAAGGGGACTTTTAAAATTGTATGATGCACTGAAATTCTTTTTCCTTTTTTTAATTTAAAAAAAATTATTTATTTATTTAACTATTTTAAGTTAAAAAAAATTTTTTTTTCACTTGTGGTAGAATGCACATGCCATAAAACTTACAGTCTTAACCATTTTTAAGTGTATAGTTCAGTAGTGTTAAGTATATTTACATTATTGTACAATCATCACCACCATTCATTTCCAGAAGATTTTTGTCTTGCAAAACTCTGTACCCATTAAACAATAATTCCCATTCCCCCTCACTCCAGCCCACGGTACCCACCGTTCTACTTTCTGTCTCTGTGAATTTGTTTGCTCTAGTACTTCATATAAGGGGAATCATCCAATATTTGTTCTTTCATGACTGGCTTGTTTCACTTTCGTAATGTCCTCGGGGTCCGTCCATGTTGTAGCAGATGTCAGAATTTCCTTCCTTTTTGAGGCTGAGTAATACTCCACTGTATGGTTAGACCACGTTTTCTTTATCCTTTCATCTGTCGATGGACACGTGGGTTGCTCTTGCCTTGTGGCAATTGTGAATAGTACTGCTGTGAACATGGTTGTACAAGTATCTCTTCGAGATCCTGCTTTCAGTTCTTTTGGAGAGATACCCAGAAGTAGAACGGCTGAATTCACTGAGATTCTTAAGTGTCCTGTCCTTCATTAAATAGCCCACCAGTGGAGAGAAAAAGTACCAAAACCAGTGTAGTGGATTGGGTTATGTCCCCCAAAACTCCCTGAAGCTTGAATTGTGTCCCCCAAGTTTTATGTATTAGGAACTTTGCCCCACTGTGACTGTTAAGAGGGTGGGAAATCCTATTATGGTAATTGAAAGGTGGAGCTTTAAAGAGGTGATTAGATTTTAGGACCATGCCATAGTGAATGGATTAAAAATGGTGGTCAAGGGCATGATTCCGAGGGCATTAAAAGAAGAAGAGAGTCTGTCTTCTCTGTCTCTGCTCTCTCTGTTTCCACCATCTTGCAATGTGAGATGCCTGGGTCACTGTTGCCACCACCAGATGGACTTTGGTCTTCCCAGCCTCAGAAACTGTAAGCAATAAATTTTGTTTTTCTTTATAAATCACCCAGTTTTAGGTATTTTGTTATAAATAACAGAAACAGACTAACATAACCAGTGTATATTTTGGGGATGTTTTAAAAGTTCTTATCTGATTCCCTCAGTTCAGCTGCATACTGTGAGTATGTATATACTGTGTGCATGCATGCTCTGTGTGCCAGGCACCTTGTTAAGTGCTTTATCTGGCTACTGACTGCCTCATTTAATCTTCATAATGACACTCTTATGTGGCAGGTTTTGTTGTTACCCCTATTTTACATATAAACATATTGAGGCTTAGATTAAGAGATTTGCCCAAGTTAGTAAGTGGAGGCACATGGACTCAAACCCAGGTGTTCCAACTCCACAGTCTGAACGGTTCCTCTTTGCTGCATCTCCTGGAGATTGGGTACAGAACCTAGTCTTAAATGCACCCTCTGCCCTGCCCCCCGTACATATATGCACACATCCCAATTTTCTACCCAAGAAGAAGCTCTGTTTCTCTGTGACTCTTTACTTCTAAAGCTTAAGTACACATTTCCAAGTCCTTGCCTCTAGCCTCTCTCCTTGGCAATGATTTACTAAATGTGAGTCTTCTTCACCTCTCTCCAGCCTCCACCCATGGTAGCTCCACTTGAGCAGCATGCCGTGTGCACCGTCAGTGGTCATTTGATTTCCCACATCCACAGACCCATCTATGGTGCACTTTCTTGTGTCATCACCAATGATGGATTTATTTATTAGCTGCCTTCTCCTCATCTATTGTAGCTGTATCCACTGCAGCTGATCCACATGACTGCTCGGACTCATGGTTGATATCGGCTCTAGGAATTCTATGTATTTAGGGAAGGTGTCTGAGCAGCCATCTAGTGACAGTGTCCAGAAAAAGATCTCTGGCCAACCATGTGGCACCAAGGCTTGGTGCAGCTGTGTCTTCCCCGTCTTGGTCTGGAGAATTCCTCCTAGCTTTCCTGCCCACTCCAGCATGCTCACTGTCTGGATTTGGAGAGGAGCGTCTGTGGGTCATCTCGATTCTCTCATCACCCAAATGGCAAGAAAGTTGAAGCAACAGGAGTGAACAGAACAGGCTCGGTCTTTTCTCAGGAACTTAGGGAGGAGATGGGCCGAGGCAACTTCTCGTCGGGATTTGAGAAAGACCTCGGGTTTGTTCATAAAGACAGTTCAGAAGCCTCTGCCTCATACTTGATGTAATGACACAAAGCCCCCTTCCTGCACCTGCAGGAAGCTTGAATTGTGTTGGTAGTTTGCTTCCCTTGCTTTCTGCCTGGACAGATGTGGTGGTGGCGTTACTTGCAAAGGCGTGGTGAGGACAGTGTGCAGGAAGTAATTTTCTTTGGGTCCCAGGGACTCCTGGGGAGGGCTCTGGGATGGGGGGGGACAGAGCAAGGAAGAGGAGCCACACCACACACCACACTGCTGCACCTTCTCTTCCTTTCTCCACCTTCCTGGGGCCAGGAGCAGGTTTGAGTGACCTACATCAAGTACACCTGTCTTACGTCATCAGGTTGCTAATCCAAACCTCCTGAAGTCTATGGAGCCCCTCCCTGACTTGCAAAAGCCTATGTAGCTGTCCCTGTGGCCTCAGGCCTTGAGCAAAAGCCTTCTTTCCCTTTGAGAAGGAGGCAGCCTGGCCTGGAGTGGGGTAGAACATGTACCTGTGGCTGGATCGCTGGGTGTCGCCCCTCCTCACTTTCCTTTGGCTTCTTCCACCTTGTACTGGTGAAAGCCACTCCCCAAACAGTCAGTCAGAGAGGTGATGCTCCATATTGTCATGCCTGAGTGAAATGCTCCACTGGCCAACTGCAGGCAGTGTGGCCAAGGGCAGGAAGACTTTGCAAATGCCCTGTCAGAGGAAGTCACGGCCTTGCTGCTCATGGTCAGGTACAGAGCGCTGGGTTTCTCTCCGCTTCACTTGGCCTGATGTTTGCTGTTCTGGGGAGACGCTCACCTGTCCTCAACCCTGGCGGCACTGAGCCAACAGGCAGAAGTGGTGACTCTGGGGTCCTATGGTGAGTTTGTGAGTGAGGTGGGTCCCCTTCAGCAGGGGGCTCGTATGTCCTCTGATAACCCTTATAGGAGAGTCTGTCCTGTGTCCTTAATTGGAATGGTAGGAATCAAACTACCAACAGCCAGTTTGAATTGGTACCAACTCTGTTGTCTCATCTCTTCCTAAAAGTTGACAGATAGGATTTCTGGGTGCATGCTTATGTTTAGGCGTTACCTTACCACTTCATATATTATTTTTGGCAATTGAGGAAATTAAGAGAGCCCTCAATCTCCAAAGTCCTTAGCATTTCCATGCACATTGGAGCTGGAGTCAGCATCGCCCTTGTTGATGAGCTGGGTAAGATCAAAAGCTCGCAAAATCTGCATATAAGCAAAGCAGTGTGAGACAAGATCTGTCAGTGAGCGCTTTTCATGTTGCTTAGCAAAATATGTTACACTAAATCTTTATAGACTGAATAAGTACTCTGAGTTCCAACAAAGTAAACCAAAGTAAACATTGCTCTTATGGGAAATAAAGTTCCCTGTGGTTAGGGGCAGGGCTGTGATTAATTCAGTGGCAATGAAAAGACCATGAAAATATAGTAAGGTTATTGACTCTGAGAAACAATTTTATATCTGCTATGATATATATATATATATATATATATATATATATATATATATATGGTTTAATACATACATACACACACATGCGAGTGTATATATATGATTTAATACCAAATGGTGGGTGGTGGGAGAAGAACTGGTGTTTCTCATCTTTAATTATAAATTAATGTGCTGATGCTCTAGATATCATAGCTCCATCAATTATTGATACCGATCTCACTACAGATAAAAGGCGGCAAGGACCAAGCTGCTGTGACAGTTCATGTGTGTGCGTGCGCACGTATGTGTGTGTATGTGTGTGCGTGTGTGCATGTAGACAACTCAGTTTACCTTTGCAACAATAACCTACTGCACTGGAGATTTCTCAGAGATCCTTTGGACTACAGCCTGGTCCAAAGTGCATGCCTTCATAATGTGCATTTTAAAGTTAAATGATTTTTAATATCCTACATATGGTTTCATGGTTTTAAGTCTTCTCTCTGGGAATGAACAGGGCTGTGGTATTATGATGAATAGTGGACCGTGTCCAGGACACCCACTTACTTCCCTGCATATCAAACATGCAGTGCTCCCATTAAACATGGGACTGTCTCTAGAGATTACAGTTGTCCTATCTAATCCAGTTCTGTTTTGTTCCCTCGACCCGGATTGAGAAGGATACATTGTTCTCATGCATTCTTCTTTTAATTAAATGCAGTAGATATGTCACATCCATGAGATATCCCAGGTCTGTTTTCACATCTGTGGCCATTTTCTCCTCCTCTGTTTCCATGTGGCTTCTTGGAAAGAAAACCAACCTTAAGTGTATACGTGGATTAATTGATCGGTTGTGTGTAATTTGCCAGGACAGTTTAGATATGCTCTTAATTTTTTTGTTTCTAATTATAACAAAAATGTTCTCTGTCACTGCTGTTAGCAGACACTCACCCAAGCCCGCATCATTTTGTCCAAAGACTGAGGACAGTATTTTCATTCAAGTTGGTTCATCCAAGCTCATTGTGCCTACCTTTGCTCACGATGGGGTTTGCAAGAACTTTTAGGTGTGGGGTATGCCTTGTGTGTTTTAAGTTTTAATTGCTGGGATAATTTGCTAATTGATCCTATTGATGTAAAGTACTGCCAGGAACCTTCTATGTAGACAGCACTTCATCAGCAGCAGGGAAACCTGATATCTCATAAAATTCTCCATTCAATTATAATTTTAAAATACTGGAGTAAACTCCTAGCAATTCACAAGAGGCTAAACTAGAGCCCCATTAGAAGGGTACTACAAGTAAACATTATTAATTATAAAAAATTGCCTAAATTAGATTTTTTTCACACCTGCTTCTTGCTTAATTAGCTAGCAATCCACATATTCCATTCAGTTGAACTCTTACTATTTATTCAAGCATACTTGACATTAACATACTGTTTGATGTTTGATATCCTCAGTTTTAATTTAACCACATGACAACAAATGGTGTTTATGAAATACCAGTGAGCTGGAAAAATATCCTGTGTTGGAGTCGCACATGGAAGTGAAAAAAGGATTTTTCTTTAGGAGGAGCTTGAAGGCAGTAAGAAAACAAGACCCTCATTTTCCTTGAATTTTCTGTGTTTTCATGCCTATTTTCTATCCTACACCTTCAGAGGGTTTTGGAAGGTCCTAAAAGGCAGCACCGAGGCTACAATGCACAATATCCTTGATAGCATTAATGATGGAAAAACTACTGTCCACACGTTGGCCCTTGCCAAGGATCTTACAGAACTGCCCTCATGTTAAAGACACCATGGCCATTCTTTAGGGGTTAAAGAAGAGCACAGGTACGTGAAGGTTTTACAGGTAAATGGGCTGTCTGGTGTTAGGAGAAAAATGGGACACAGAGGCCAAAGGCTAGAAGGCTTGGCCTTTGTCAGTGAGTCATTTTCCCTGCATCTTGGATAAGCCAAGGTGAGCAGGTGACTCCTGGGGTTGACCTGGGACTCAGTGTCTCCCCATCATGTTGCTTTAACACCTGCAAGTCCAAAGTCGTGCCCTTAAAAGGGATATAAACAACAGGAATGGGCTGCTCAAGTTCAAAATAAACCTGCCAACAACATCCTTGGACTTGTTGTTCTGAGACTCCCATGTCTAATTGGATTTATTTCTTAAACTTTTCCCCCGTTGTGGTTGTGATTCCCGTCAGCCACTTTGTAATGCAAGTACCTTGCAATCTAGAGATGAAACTCAACGCAAAAAATTTCCTGGGCCAAGAGACAAAAGAGAAAATTGTCTCCATAATGTATTGATTCTGACTAATGACATAACTTGTTGTAGGGGATTTGGATTGATAGCCACTGGCTTGTCTCCAGTAAGACACCATGTTACATCTGATTCTGATCAAACTGTCTGTAAATCATTTTTAACTCGGGTTCTGTAGATTTTGTGTTCACACCACAGCTATGGTTTGAGTTTGACATCATTACTCTTCCTTGGGCTGTCTTTGTTTAAAAGCCACTTAAAATTTTTGGCTGCTGGTGAATAGAGAAGCTTGTTAGCTGAGAAAAACATGTTGATGTCACACACTTGTAGGATTTTTTTTTCTTCTTTAATTTTGGTCAGGCTCTGTGGATCCATGAAAGTGCGTGGTGTTACCCATAACAGATAGATGGTTTTAGGTTCAGAGGCTAGATTCAGATATGTCTGGATAACAGTTGGAAGTTGATCCAAAGGAGTTTCTGTCTCTTGGGACCCCACATATGTACATTGGGGCCAATACTTCTTGCTTCTTGTTATTCTGGGACTAACTTGTTATCCAAGATAGCCCTCTTGAAGCTGGCGTCTGCGGAAAACCAGGGGCACCAGAGAGCTAACACTGCCAGGACCCTGTGCTCATATTGCTTACGGTCCTCCGGGACATGGGTCTTGAATAGGATCTGGAAACTATGATTTGGAGACCCCTCTTGTTTGTTTGTTTTACTCTTCATGCGTAAGAACACATTAACTCAAAATACGTGTTGGAATGGAGAAGGAAACAAGTCGGGTTTGTGTTTGGTATTCAGAATGCACATGTTTCCCTATTATTATTTGTGTTTAAATTTGGATACTCCAATGAATTTGTATTCCTTCTGCTCAGGTCAGTTGGGCAATGGGTGGAAGGACAGTCAGGAGTTATGGAAAACATGGTTTGGCATATGCATCTTCTAAGGACTGTTTGGAGAGACTGTAATCTCCAGAAGGATAATTGGAAAATATGAGCTTTTAAATTGATAGGAATAATCGCAAATGCATTTTCTACCTGAGGAGGAATAGACACCACTATTTGGTTCATCTTCCACCAGTTTTCATCTGTGTGCTCCCCTGGTGCATAAGCCCCTTCCAAAAAGACTCGTTACTCTTTTCTGTTAAAAAACAAAACAAAACAAAACAAAACAAAACAAAACAAAACAAAAAACAACACAGAAGACATCATCTCCATGTTGTTGATTATTTGAAATGTCCTATAAATAACAAAATATAAAATTCATTTTAATGATACCAGGGAAATTGAATTCCTATATTTTAAATTGGAATTTTAAACATTATGTTATGGAACATTTCAAATACACATAAAAATGGAGAGAATAATATAATGAATCCTCATGTACTGTATCACTCAAGCTTGTTTTATGCAAAACCCAACTTACTTTTTGCATTTTAATTGTTAATTTTCTGCTTTTTTTCTTTTTTCTTTTTCTTTTTTTTTTTAATTTTTATTTTGTCAATATACAATGTATATGATTATTATGGC
>NW_007742713.1:0-17532 GCF_000696425.1 Galeopterus variegatus
TACTTGAATACAGGACTTAAGGGAGGAGAAGCAGTTAATTAAAAACATGAGTGTTAGGGCTCGAAAAACTAAGGTTACTCTGGAAACACTGTGATGGGGAACACTGAAAGAGAAGTAGGGTTATGGTGGCGGCCAAGGGCAGGTGGAAAACTGGTGAAATTAGGATTTGATATGTTGATGTGTGGTAACCTGGAGAAATCTGAGTCCTGTGGGGACTCAGATACATGAGACCAGAACTAAGATACATGGGACCAGAGCTAAGAACAAAGGTGGAAAAGGAGAAGGAAACTTAGGGAGCTGTGGCGTCACAGACGCCAAGGGGAGGATGCTCCAGGTAAGTGGAGGTGGAGGGATGAGCCTGCTGCACAGTGAGGATCCACTGCATTTAGCAGCATTGAATTCAGATGTTTTTTAGTGTGGTTATGTCCACAGATTGGTGGTAGCATCCAGAATTATGTGGGTTGAAGAATGAGGGTAATATGAGAAAACAGAGGTAGTAATTGCAAATAGTTCTTTTAAGAAGTCGATAATCTAAGTACACCAGCTGAATGCCATCGAAAACAGCTGCTCTCACTCACTGCCCAGACAAAAATTAATCACCCAAAACTGGTGGTTCTACCTCTTCTTTTTCAGCTCCATCCTCACCACCTATACCAGACTCCGTTAGCCTGGACCCTCTTCATTTTCACATGGGCTTCCTCACCTTCAAGGTGTCCTTCAGTGCATCATTCAACAACTACTAGAATGACCTTCCTAAAATTCAGACAGTCCTCAAAACCCTTCCATGTGTTTCCCTTCATGACTGATTTCCCACCTCTCCAGCCTGATTCCTGCCAAGCCTGGATCATCCCACATTCCAGCCACAGCACTCTCTTTGAACTTCCCTGCAGTGTGCTCTTTGCTTAGCATTTGCAGTTTATTCTTCAAGAATGCCTTTAGTCCTCCCCTCATTTTCCTTCACTGGGCAGATTCTTTCTCATCCATTAAATTTAGCTCAGATTTCATCTCCTCCAGGAAGCCCTCTCAGCTCACCCCCACTGTCTGCATTAGATGCAGACACTGCACCTGCTGCGTTCATCAATCTTAATATGAACTATTTGCTTGTCTATCTTCCATAGTCTTATCCCCAGGACCTTGTACAGAATTTGAGACTAAATTCATATGTGCTGAAAGAATGAATGCATGCTTTGGAGATAACGACAAACAAATGCAGATGACCTGTCACTCTCTCCCACCCCCATCTTATTTATTTATTTATACTTACATGTTAATTCAGGTGAATTGAAAGGCAGGATAATTGATCTTAATATTAGAGGTAAATAATTTAATATGTCTAGAAACACTAATATATACATACCAAAGTAATTTTTGTGAGGAATAAAAATACAGTTTTTAGCTTATGTAGAGTTTACAGTTCTTAAATCAATTAAAGGAAGGTGCAAAATAAGTATTAGAATTTTTATTCTCTACTGTCTTTTTCCATAAATACTGAAGATTTTTATAGGCATGTATATTTTAAAATCCTATTAAAATAATGAGAAGGCTTGGCAATTAATTGCGAAGGATTAATGCAGGATTAATTCTAACATACACATGCACACACCCCCACCACGCACTCATACATAATATGTATATTTATATAAAACTTTAATCAAATATGTATAACATGTGTATATGTACATGTATACACACACATACAAACACACATAGTTTAATAGTTCCTATGCAATTAAATGTTATGTAGGCAATCTGAGGACTTGTGAATAAGTCTCCGCTTGTTACCATGGAAACTCAATTTTTAGAGTTGCTCTGCAGTGGTGTGATGCTGATTAAGGAGTTCAAGCACTTTATTTTAAAATTAGTCTAAAGAGTCCGCCAAGAGGGAGCTGCACATTGCAGGGCTGGTTGAGCGCTAGTTGCTGGGCTGGGTGGGTTCCTCCTGCCAGGTTGCCCTGGCCAGCGGCTCTTTTTTCAAACCTTCTTGATCTAAGGAGGCCAGGAGGTGATTTAGGACATGACCATTCTGGTGATCTTTGCTGAAAGGTTAATAGTTATGAACTTCACAGTTAAGAAATGTCATTATGTACTGCTCTGCAGCTGTGAGTGCTCAGACCAAAAGTGCTCAATGAAGATAATAATATCCTGGCATTTTACATTCTGACATGAACTTCATAACCATTAAAAACAAATGCTTGGGCAATTAATGGCTGCTGGATCATTATTAACTTGCAGTGAAATGTGATATCACTTTCATTAAAATATATTGCTGAAAACGATGGTCAGGAAAATGTAATCTGAATGACAGTGAAGCTGTGAGAGCCTAGGGCTGCTTATTTAATTACCATGGTAACTGTGATAAAAAACATACACACAGCACCAACATTTTTTGTAAAATTCTAAATTATAAAACTACTTGGTAACTAATTTCAAATTCACACTTTTTAAAGCACGGTGTTATTTTTCACCTTCCCTCTAAAACTGAAATTTTAGACTCTTAGAAAGACAGATGCAAAATGATTGCAGGACAATTGAATTTCAAAATAGCCTAAAACATGCAAAAAATCCTTTTCTATAGCTTATTTTTCTCCATAGTTCTCTAAAGTTCTATCCCTTTTCTCTCTATAACTTAGAAAGGATATGATGTTGTGTAGTTTATGAAAGTTTCAGTTCTTATTGCTATAAATCACAGTAGTGATACTTGTCAGATCATTTAAAGAGAAGTTAATTCTTCATGGTTTTAAAGGGCTCTACAACTATGTTTCACAAAGCCTCTGGGGTTACAACAGCATAATGCCTATCTCAGAGAATATGTTCTATCTGGTGTTTCACAACTTAAACCAAACTCTCTGTCAAAAGACAAACTGATAGAGACAGGTATATGTTTATAAATAAACATAGACAAAGAATACATTAATATGGTGGCATTTGCCACCAGTAAAGCAGGGTAGATTGAATTGCACGTATTTGAAAATATACTGAAATCTGAGTTCAATTTATTCATTTATTCACAAACTGTTTATTTAGTCCCTATTTATTCTGCAGAATGTGGTAGGGATGAAAAGTTGGAGCACACTCACACATACACATATCTTTATACTCACACACACTCCTTGCCTTCTGTCTTAGTCTATTTTGTGCTGCTGTGACAAAATACCACTGACAGTAATTTAGAAAGAACAGAAATTTATTGGCTCACAGTTCTGGATGTTGGGAAGTCTAAGGTCAAGGTGCCATAAGGTTTGATCTCTGATTACAAGATGGTGCCTTATTGCTGAGTTCTCTGGAGAGGTAGAAGGCTGGATTCTCACATGGCAAATGAAAGGGCCAAGAGAAAAAGGGGGGTTGATTCATCCTTTTATAATGGTGTTAATCCCACTTTGGGATGGCTCAATCACCTCTCAAAGGTTTCACCTCTCAACACTGCCACAATGACAACAAAATTTCAACATGAAGTTTGAAGGGGGCAAATATTCAAACCACAACATTCTGCTTCTGACTCCACAAAACTCATGTCCTTCTCATGTACAAAATACGTTCATTCTATCTGTATAGCTTCAAAAGTCTTAACTCATTTCAGCATCAACTTTCTCTCCAGTTGTAAGTCAATAAAATTAAACAATTTATGTGCTTTTAAAATACAATGGTAGGACAGGCACAGGACAAACATTCCCATTCCAAAAAAGGAGCAATAGGAAAGAAGGGTTAGGTCCCAAGTAAGTCTAAAGCCCAACATAATGAACAACATAAAATTCTAAGGCTTGAGAAGAATCTTCTTTTACTCCATGTCCTGCCTTCCAGACACACTGGGGCAGGGGTTAGCCCCCAAGGCCTCAAGCAGCCCTGCCCCTATGGCTTTGCTGGGCTTAGCTCATGCAGCAGCTCTCCTGGTGGGAATCATGCTTGCAGTTCTCCCAGGCTGGTGTTGCACCCTGGTGGCTCTACAGTTCTGGGGTCTTGGAGGCTACCTTGACCCCATGGCTCCACTAGGCATTGCTCTGTGGGGACTCTGTAGCAGTTTCACCCTGAAGCAGATCTTTGTAGCATCCTTTGAAATCTAGGTGTAGGCAGCAATGCCTCCACAGCTTGTGCATTCTGTGTGCCTGCAGAATTAGCTTGGATGGCTTCTACCTTCCTAGTGGAGGCCAGAGCTACACCTGAGCCTGTTTGAGCCACAGCTGGGGTGGCCAATGAGTACAGGATGCAGGGAGCAGAGACACCAGCCTTAGGCAGCAAGCCCTGAGGTCCAATGGGCACCCTAGCCCAGTGCCCCTAAACGATTCTTTCCTCAAGGCCCTAGTGCTCTAAGCCTGTGACAGGAGGGGCAGCCTTGAAGATCTGCGTACTATCCATACTAATCTTCTTAGCAAGCAGTTGCTTGGTCACAACCTTGGTTTTCTCTCCCAAACACTTTTTCATTATTTACATGGCTATGCTGGGAATTTTCTAAATCTTTACAGTCTATTGTCTAATAGTATTCTGGTCATGACCACTTTAATAATCTCTAAAAAGAATGAGACTTTCTATCCAGCTTTTCTCTTGTTCTGAGCCTTCACCAGAATTGCCTTAATGCTCCATTCACAGCATTATATGCTTTTTCCAGCATTCTCTTCAAAACCCAGCCTCTGCTCATTACCCAGTCCAAAGTTGTCAACATTTTTAGGTGTCATTATAGCACACCCCACTCCTTTGGTACCAATTTCTCTCTTAATCCATTTTGTGCCACCATAACAAAATAGCACAGACTGAGTAATTTATAAAACCGGAAATTTATTGGCACAGTTCTGGAGGCTGAGAAGTCTAAGATCAAGGTGCCAGCAGCTTCTGTCTCTGGTTCCAAAATGATGCTTTGTCACTGTGTCTTTCAGAGAAATGGAAGGCTGGATCCTCACCTGG
This sequence comes from Galeopterus variegatus, assembly GCF_000696425.1. Lineage (NCBI taxonomy): Eukaryota > Metazoa > Chordata > Mammalia > Dermoptera > Cynocephalidae > Galeopterus > Galeopterus variegatus. Next base: position 4,894 of record NW_007742713.1, read on the forward strand.
CAAAAGGTGCAAGGGCCCAGAGGCAAAAGGGGGCAGGACACACTCTTTTATAATGGCATTAATTTCACCCATGAGAGCATAGCCTCATGATTCAACTACCTCCCAAAAGCCCCACATTCCAGTGCTGCCACAATGACAACCGATTTTCAACATGAGGTTTGGATGGGACAAACATTCAAACTGTAGCACTTTCCTATCCTGTTAAAGATGAAAACTTTGTGATTCCTGTGTTGAGATGAAAGATATTTTTGTTCTAAGGTTGGTAATTACATGCACTCTCTGGTTGACCAATCAATTTTAATGATGATAAAAATGAACCAACTTGTGGTTTCTTTTCCTTTTTTTTTTTTTTGTTTTTTTTGCTTTACTGTGCTCCAGAGCATGGTGTTTTCCAATTAGAAGTCAATAAAAACAGTGATTTAGAATATTGTATGAATCGATGAAAAATAACAATTCCTTATTTTTGTCCTGCCTTTAGTTTACATCTTTGGCATAAGAAGTTTCATTTAGCAGATCTTTTTCTGGTGTGCAGTGCCTGTGTGTTTCAAGTGCATTTGTTAATTCGTTGCATTTTCTGCCTTTGCCCTTCTCCAGGTTCCCTCACCCTCATGTAATCAACCATAATAGCACATCATTTCAAATATCAAGGTGAGATCATTCTCCTTGTCTCTGGCCATATGCAATATTATCTTTGCTCTCAGAGCTGGGTAGATTCCATTTATCTTTGTGGCAAGTTCACATTTATGAATACTGATTCCATTCCTTGTCAACCAAAAGGCAGAATTAGTCTGGATTCCAAACTTATTGTGTATGGCTTTCATGAAAAATTTTTTGGGCCCCAGTTTCACCATTTAAGACATAGTAATTAAAGTGGGTTGCTGCTGAGAAGATTGGACAACATATAAGACTGGCTAAAAAAATAATTGTTTCTATCTTTATTTCTTCCCATTTTCTTTTTTATTTAATTCTTTTAATCAAACACTACATCCTTAATTTTCACCCAAGTAAAGAATTCAGTAAAGGTAGGCAGGATAGGCTTAGCATGGCAACTCAAACCAGGCAGCATCTATATTTTTATGCAGCACTATTCTTGGTGGGTTGGTATCTTGTCTCAAAATCATGAGATGATTGCTCCAATTCTAGATATTTCTATCCTTTGAAGGGAGAAAGAAGAGGGCAGTGAAATAAAGTAGGATCTAGTTGTATCATTCCCTTTTTATTTACTTATTTTTTTATTTTGAAAGAATCTCAAGCCCACATAGTAATTGCCAGCGCAGTTCAAATATTTTCTCCCTGAGCTGCTTGAAAGTTGCTTATATAATGTATAAGCACCTCTGAATACTTTAGTATGTATTTTCTATAAACAAGAACATTGTTCTGTACAACCACTTCCTAGCCATCATAATCAGAAAATTAACACTAATACATTACTACCATTTAATTGTCAGACTCTACTTAAGTTTTACCACTAGTCCTGGTAATATCCCTTATAGCCAAAGGATCCAGCCCAGGGTCACATACTGCATTTGTCTGTCATGTCTCATTAGTTTCCTTCAGTGTGGAGCAGTTCTTCAGTCTGTTCTTGACGTTTATGACTGTGGCACTTTTCAAGAGCACCGGACAGTTATTTTGCAAAAAATTCCTCACTTAATTTTTTTCTGATGTTTCTTTGTGATTAAATTCAGATTATTGACAGAAATACCACACAAATGTTTTTATTGCATCCTAGTAGGTGGCAATAATTTTTATTTGTACCATTGTAATGACCTTAGTGACATTAAGTTTGATGGATTTGATCACAGTGGTGTCTGCCAAGCTTCTGTCTACCATGAAGTTACTCTCTTTCCCTCTGGAATTAAGGAGTATCTGGGGGGAGGTAGTTAGGGTCTATGTATATGTATCCCATTTTCATCAAATTATTTATAATGTATATTTATAATGTCAATGTATTTCATTTATTTATGTCAGTATACATTTCTATTTTACCCAATGGGCTATAATACACTATTATTATTTAATTGATTTACTCACTTAGCAAATTTCAAGTATACTATTATTAACACCATACCATACATCAGATCTCCAGAACTTATTTATCCCAAGTAATTTAAACTTTGTACCTTTTGACCAACATCTCTCCATTTCTCCGAACATTCGGCCCCTGGGAACCATTGTTCTACTGTTTACTTCTTTGAGTTTGGTTTTTTTAGATTCCAAATATAAGTGAGATCACGTAGTATTTGTTTTTCTGTGTCTGGCTTATTTCACTTTGCATAACGTCCTTTGGTTTCATCTATGTCATTGCAAATGACAAGATTTCTTTCTTTTTTAAAGGCTGAATAATATTCCTTTGTATACACAAGGGATCTTCAAAAAGTTCTTGGGAAGATTGTATTACTCGTACCTTTTAAATCCTTTTTTTCCATGAACTTTTTGTAGCACCCTCGTATGTACCTCATTTTCTTTACCCATGGACACTTAGTTTGATTTCATATTTCCGCTGTTGTAAGTAATATGTATTAGTCCATTTATGTTGCTTATAACAAAATGCCTGAGACTGGGTGATTTATAAAGAAAAACAAAATTTATTGCTTACAGCTTCTGAGGCTGGGAAGTCCAAAGTCCATCTGGTGGTGTGGACAGTGATCCAAGGGTCTCACATTGCAAGATGGTGGAAGCACAGAGAGCAGAGAGAGAAAGAGACAAACTCTCCTCTTCTTTTAAAGTCCTCAGAACCATGCCCCTGACCACCATTTTTAATCCATTCATTACTGCAGGGTCCTACAATCCAATCACCTCTTCAAGGCTCCACCTTTCAATTACCATAATAGGATTTCCCAGCCACTTAACAGTCACAGTGGGGGCTAAGTTTCTAATACATAAAACTTGGGGAACACAATTCAAGCTTCAGGGAGTTTGGGGGGGACATAATTCAATCCACTACATAATGCTGCAAAGAACATGGCAGTGCAGATAACTCTTTAACAAACTGATTTCATATCATTTGAAAATATAACTAGAAGTAAGATCGCTGGACCAAATGGTAGTTCTATTTTAAAATTTTTGATAAACCTTCATACTTCTTTTCATAATGGCTGTACTAATTTACATTCTCACTGATAGTGTACATTCTCTTTCCCCCACATACTTGCTAACACTTATTTTTTGTACTTTTCATAATAACCTCTACCAAGTGTGAGGTGACATCTCATTGTATTTTTAGTTTGTATTCATGTTAAACATTTTTTTCACATAACCGTTGGCCATTTGTATGTCTCTTTCCACAAATGCCTATTCAAATTCTTTGCCCATTTTTAAATTGGTTTATTTGCTGCTGTTTTTCATTTGTTTGCTTTTTGTTCCTATTTTCACACTCAAATTCTATTCAGATTTCAATTATGTTGGGAAAATTCACCCTAGCAAATGTGGATGGTTCTTTACATCTCTTCCCAAGTGCAGCTCATCCTTACTGTTACATGCTTCTCATCACTTTGGCCAAGTGATTTAATAGACCAAAGTTTTACAAATGAATTGATTGGCTAAAAGAGCTCATAGAAAGGCATTTTGTTTCCTGCAGTCTGTTTACACTGTTTAGACTCTAAGTAGGGAGAGCTGACAAAATAACTCTTTAACTCTTTTGAAAAAATCTTTGAGTGGGGAAGGCATGCATAATGAGCATGATAGAGTTGTTAGAACCAAGTTATTGTGTCTTTCAGCATAATCCTCCCCATCAGTTCTGAATAAAGTCTGTCTCTTGGACAGATTACATCAATTTAGAGGAAGACACTTGCTGATAGTTTCAAATCAGGAAAATGTGGACACTTTATTGAAGAAAGAGTGTTTTGAACCTTTGTTAACAAGACAACAGATGGCTTTTGATAAGATTTGGAACAAGGAAGCACAAGCTTTGGCCAGAGGCAGCCCGTTTCAGCCTGCCTTCATCTGGAGGCGATGCCAACCTTCCAGGAACATATGTAATTATGTTGGCCGATCTCAACCATGTAAAAAGAAGCCTCCCCAAGAAAGGAACTCTGTCTGAATTTGGACTGGAGTTTTAAAGGTGATCAGCTAGCATGTGGAAGCTGTCTGTCTTGTAGCGATGGGGTTTAAAGTAAAATAAAAATCCCACAGGGGAAAGAATAAGGAAAGAATTTAGGCCACTTGTTCAATTGCTCAGGATTTTGTGAAGATTTCTCCCTAGGAACTCTTTTTTTTTTTTTCTTTTAATTAAGTTAGAAAGTTTAAAATTTATTTTATAAATGAGGATATTTCTGTATTGTTTCTATGGTCATCGACAGATATTTAAATGAAAGAAAAACAAGCATATCACACCTTAAAAATGTGAAAATTGAGGGAAAGGAAGGCATCCTGTTTCTATGAACATGCAAAGTTGGGTCGTACCTGAGGTGTTTGCTTTCATTCTTTTCTCAGATGGAAAATGTTCTCCTAAAGCTTCCTTCCCAAGGTGGACTTTTTCTTGCCAGTCACGTCTCTATTTAAATGTCACCTTTTCAGTGAAACCTCTTTGATTACTTGAACTGGAGTCCTTTGGTGTCTCTCTAACATAGCACCTTAATATATTTTCACCTTAGCACATATAACTATAAGATATATCCTTGTTTATGTATTTGTTTACTGTCTACCTCCATTCACATGAATGTAAGTACCAAGACAGCAAAGACTGTCTTCTTCACTACTGTATTACTAATACCTTGAGCATCTAGTTGCAAATAATATGTGATAATATGTTTTTAAAAAAATGAAAGGCAGGAAAGCAATAGTGACTGAGTAGAATAAAACCTACTCAGCTGAATCATATCAGACACAAGAGAAATATTTAGGATGTAAAATGAGCTAAACGTGTGCTTAAATAAACATTAACAAACTGTTCAAGAGTTTAATTCACTTCATGTTGACCAGTAAGAGGTAATAATAAACTGCTTTCTAATTGAATAGGGTTCAATCAGTAAGGTTCCTTATGACTAATTAAATTGACCTTCGACTTTGTTCAGTGTCTTACAGACATTTAATATATCTATTATGCATTTATTATATCTACATGATGCATTTTAGTTCATTCCTTCAACATTCATGGAACACTAAGTGTCTAGTATCTGTTAGGATCCATTCAAAGCTCTAGGGATACAATAGTGAATTAGGAAGCATTCACTGCCATCCAGGAACATAGCCTAGCATCTAAGTCTGGAGGAGAACACACACCATGAAACTGGTGGATATACCATGTGAATGTTAAGATATTGCCAAATAGAGAGTGGAAGTGTAATGGGAGGGTATAAAAGGTCACAAAGACCTCCTTGAGAATGCAAAATCTAAAATGAATGAATTTGCAGGAAAACTACTAGTTAGTCAAACGGAAAGTTTGTTGAAAAGGGCAAATGATCCAAACATGAGCAAAAGGAGATGAAAGACTCCAGGGTCACTTAGAGAAGTTTAGAGACATCCATATATTTGTGCAATGGACCATAAGAGAATGCAGTGAGCAATCTCTACCAAATGATTGTGCTGGTGCTCCATTAAAAATGATTTTGTGTCTTTATCCAGGGTTAGTGAAATATGGTCTTTCTTACTTTGGAGGAAAATAAATTCTTAGTGTGTTACATAACCTGAAGAGAAAGACAAAGTAAATTTATTTGAGAATTTTGTAGTACCTCAAAAATGTAGGTGATTTAGGAAAATCATCTAATTTTGAATATCTTCCAATATGGGTTGAGTGTCGGTCCCTTCCAAAGCTTATGTGGAAGATTGATCCCTAATGTGCAGTGTTGAAAGATGGAGCATTTAGAAGGTGATTGGATTGTGAGGACCCTGCCCTCATGAATGGATTAATCCATTAATGGGTGCTATAGGTCAAATATGTTCCCCAAAAGTTCATGTATTGGAAACTTAATCTCCATTGTAGCAGTGTTGAGAGGTGGGAAATCCAATTATGGGTATTTGAAAGATGAGGCCTTTTAAGAGGTTGTTAGAATGTGAGGACTGTACCTGTAGTGAATGGATTGATCCATTCATGGAGTAATGGGTTAATGCTTTAGTGGGTGGTCATGGGTGAGGTTCTGATGGTTTTACAAGGAGAGTGAGTGAGCAGGTTAGCTCTGTTGCTCAGCCCATTCTTACTATGTGATACACTGTGTTGCACTAAGAACAAGGCCCTCACCAGATATGCTCCCTGGACCATGGACTTCTAGCCTCCCAAAGTGTAAGAGATAAATTTCATTTCTTTATAAATTACCAGTTTCAGGTATTCTGTTATAAGCAACAGAAGCAGACTGACATAATGTGTTAATGGACAAGTGGGTTATCACTGGAGCGGCACTCGTGGCTTTGTAAGGAGAGCAAGTGAGTATGGAAAAATGCCCTTCTCAGCCCTCTCTGTGTGATACCCTGCACTGCCACAGGACTCTGTAGAGAGCCCCCACCAAGAAGGCCCTCACCATGTGCACCTCTTGACCTTGAACTTCTCAGTCTCCAAAACTGTAAGAAATAAATTTCATTTTCTTATAAATTACCCAGTTTCAAGTATTCTGTTAGGAGTGACAGAAAATGGGCTAATACATCTCCCTATTTTGTTCACTGGGTTTTGAGTGTCTGCTCTCTGCCAAACACTGTGGTTGATGCTAAATGTAGAGTGGAAAACAGAGCAGATAGAAGGCACTATGGATCTTGACTATGCCATTAGAAATATCTTTGTCAAGGGCTCTGCATTGTTCTGAGGGACATTGTCAGCAGTGGCAATGGTGAAGTCTTCTCTCATGACTTTATGAACACTAGATATCAACAAGAAAGCAAATCAGGCATTGTAGATGGCATGTAGTGGCTATGGCACAAAGCCTAGCTTCAAGGGAGCACATATGAGGCCTTCTCAGTGTTTCTTGGAAATACCTGATGGTTGGGGTGACTTTGTAGTGGAGATGGCTGAGGTTCTTTGCAGGCAGAAATAAGAACAGGTCCTTTATTGAGTATTGACTATTAATGTTAAGGTGACTTAATTCATATCTGCAGGTTGGTAAGGCCTAGTGATCTGTGGGTTATTCTTGTGACCAGGTTGTAACAGGTCCTCATGCATCTGTGTACAACACCATTGTGGGTGAGAATAGTATTAACATCATGCTTGCAGCCACAGACACATTTTCTGGGCCTGGTACATGATACAGATGCAATAATTTTACCTGGTAGAGTTGAGTGCTCATTCTTTGGGTTGCAGTCGGCAGGCATTTTTCTGTCAGGGTAGCAATGAAAGTGAAGTATTGACTCTGCCAACCCATTCAGGTCTGGGTTATTCACATGATATTAAAGGCTCATGTGCACAATTTAAAGATATTAAAAAGAAGCAAGACTGAATAAGAAATTTTGTAGAACACATGTGTGTTGATTATGGTATCTCACTTTCTCTTGAAAGCCACGAGGAAAAGAATGGTTCTAATCTAGAATTTAGATCCAGAAAGTCTGTTGGAGAGTGCTGGAGCAGTCTTAAAGAGTGGATTTCACATTTTACTAAAATTTTATAAATTTTCAGAAAAAATAGATGTCAGGATAGAAAACATCTGGAGAGGTATTAAAAGAGAGCTATTAGCTTAATTTTATTTAACTGTTTTAAATTAAAATTAATGTACTTAGTGTTCTATTCTTGTTAAGTTTTAAGTTTGTCAGTTTGAGCTAACTTGTTTATTTATCTCCCTCATTTGTTAAAAAATTCATTGAAAACAAGTTACGCATTTTAACAAACGCTTTGTGCTTTTAGGATTAAAAAACCCCACCTTTATTAAATGAAAATACTATTATTATTGCACCTATAATCATTTCTGTCATGGGAAAATGGTGTTTTTCTAAACCCCTAATGAGATCTGTGCAGGTGTTCGTATATTTTCCATAAATCTGTGCCCACATGAAGTTCATTCTGTCGCATAAAAATAAATCATTTCATTCAGGTTGAACTGAGCTTTGACTCAGGAATACTCCTCACTTCTCTTTCCAAAATTGAAGCAACACTTACGTTTCCACTGCCATATGCTATCTTTCTCAGCTCTCAAACTACTTATTATATATATTGGGTCCTTTTTTTTCTGTTACCTCAAGGACATGGTAAAAACTGGAGCATGGAAAAACACTGAGAAAGTTGCTTTAGAAAGATATGGGAGAGAGTTTGGTCTGAAGTTATGATTAGTTACCACACACTGGCTTCTAGCCAAACTTGCTGTCATGTAATGCTTGTATTAAAGTAAACAGGAGTTCCTTCCACAACATTTATAATCAATTCAAGTTTTTAAATTGGGACGTTCCCTAGTTTTTTTTTTTTTTTAAAGAAATATATATATATATATATTTCTTATATATATATATATATATATTTAAAGAAATATATATATATGTATGTATGTATAATATGCATATATTGCAAATATATATAATATTTCCCCAAAAGTTGTGTATTCTAAATATATAAGCACTTGTTTTTCCAATGTGTTGGATGGAGGGACAGTATGTGGATATTATGATTATGTGCTCTAAATATCTACATTCTGGTTCCTGTTTGGCCAGTTCTCTGCCCTGTAACCTTGGAGAAGTCCCTTGATGCCTCTAGAATTCCAAGTTCCCATTTATAAAGTGATGGAATTGGAATATTCTAAATGAGAGTCAAATCACTTATTGAGCTATTTTCAAATATCTGAAAACTAGGAACTATAGAGTCTGATAACTCAGATAACAAGTAGGATCATTTGCTTTATTCCTGGAGGTTTAAGACGACAAAGCCACAAAGCAAAACCCTAACAGAGCACCAAAACTCATTTTCGGTTTCCCCATGGACAACACCCAGTGGGGGTGGTTTGTGCACAGCCCCTTTGTCTGGTCTGAAAGCAACACACTCTCCTATAACCAGGAAGTTCAAGAGAAACTCCATGTGGCTGGATTAGATGTGGCTGGATTGGATGTGAACATATTAATTTTTGATTTTATTATGGAATGCCCAGGCAATGTTTTTACTGAAAGATAAACATGTCTGATATCTGGACACATTTTGAACATTAAAAATATGTGGAGGAAATGCTGAAGCCGGCCTCTCTGGCAGAATGACCATCATACAAATACAAAATAAAATTTCTGAAAATCATTAAAATTTAGTAAAATACTTTTCTTCTGCCTTGAAATATATACATTTCATCAACAAACCTTAAGATATGTGATTTATTTAGAAATCTACTGAAATGTTGTTACATCCTGCAAAGCAACCCCATGAAAACATGCATCTAGCTACTGCATTCAATAAGTACATATAACTGGGAAGTTCCTTTTCTTAATTTCTTGTTCTTTATTCACATTCCAGGTCATTAACTTGAGCTGAGGGTGTATGGCATTTCATGCCTCCACAGGTATTAAGCATTTCCTTGGAAAAAAGCAGCAAGTTCATCTCTCAATTAAAACAATCACACAAGTGTTTTTCCTCTAAGCAGACTTGCACTTTGATTGCAGCAAGAGTGCTTTATACACACTTCGTGCTTCTCATTTCCTCACACAGAATATTAAAGAGAACATACTTTAGGGTCGAGGTTTAATAAAATTAATAATCTTTAATAACTCATCAAGGACATTCTTAAGTGAAACTGGCTTATTTCTAAACACAAGTGCTTGGGAGTGGAGAATACAGTTTGCTGCCACTGCCTCTATTTATTTATGCTAAGGTGCCAGCACTGTTACCCCCATGGCTTTCACAGATATCAACCCATTCAAAAAGGCACATAACAACATTGTGTTATTATGAAAACCACTTTGACCATACAGACTCCCTGAAGGTGTCAGAAGGGATCCAAGAGGTCTGCTGAATACATTTTGAGAACTGCTAATTTACTTTTTTGGTGTCTCTTTGATGGGTTTTGTAATCAATAATATACTAGTTTAGTAAATGAATTTGAAAACTTTCCTTTCTTTCCTATGTTCTGGACCACTTTAGCACTGAAATTATGTGTACTTAAAAGTTCAGGGGAAAATACCTGTCAAACAACCTTATTCTGGTGTCTTTGGGGAGATGTCAGTTCATGACAACCATCCCTATTCCTTCTAAATTAATCGATATCTTTATATTTCCTAATTCTTATGAGATTACTTCAAGAAATTTATATTTTCTTAGAAAACAATTTAATTCATATTCTCATCCTTTTATACATAAAATTAATCAGAATAAATACTTATGATTCTACTTATTCATTGTTGATATTTCCTTTTTATCATTTTTATACAATGAGATAGGGATTTTTCCTTTTTATCTTCATTTGGTTAAGACTATTTTATTGTTTTGTTGTTCTATAAATCAATGTTACTTGCTTTTTAAAATTAATTCTACCATTTTAATATTTCCAATTAATTACTTTCTACATTTTAGAATTCTTTTAAAAGTTTGTTTGTGTTCTAATCCCTTTATTTAGATGTTTGATTTAATTATTTAAATTTTATTAATATAAAGTTAAGGCTTTGAATTTTATTTGGATCCTTTTTAACTGTAAAATATGTAAAATTATTTTGGTTTTGATTCTCTTGGACAACAGAGTTGTTTAAGGGAAGACTTATGGGTAGGGAGGAGGGTGATGGCAGTAAAATTTTTAAATAGTAGGTTTTGTTTGCCGTACTTTTAAATTTTGTTTTAAAATTCTAGTCTCATTCCATTTTTATTAGGAAAGCTGATACACACACACAAACAAGTATGAGGAGACTACAAAAAGTCTGTGGAAATATAGTCTTACAATATCAGTATTTTCCTGACCTCTAGTAGCTCTATTTTCAATTGTATTATAGAAGTGACTGTTTGAAATTAAGTTTTAAAAATTTAGTTTCATAGTCATGTTTAGTCACAGTTGTCTTCTGTTCTGTACTAATATTAGCAACTTTTAAAGTGAATATTTATTATTTGCCATTTGCTTTTTCCCTATTTCTTCCTTTTTTTTTAAGTATTGTTTTGGTTCATTTTGATTAACCTTCTTCAAAGAAAGTTAATCCTTTGTCCCGACCCGCAGGATATTCAACGCAGACCCTGGAGGGGGGTGGGGGGTGGGAATGGGATGGAAGCAAGAGATGCGAGAAATGGAGACAAGACAGTATTCTGATCAAGTCTTGTTTATTGGTTTGAAAGTTACAGCTTATATAGGGAAAAAGCAGGCATGCTGCAAAGGGTCTGGAATGTAAAGATATGATAACATCTTGAGGAGAAACAAAGCCAGGACATTCAAAGTAAAGGTTGCTGCCCAGAATGTTTATGGTTAGACAGTTTCTGGAGAAGGATAAAAGGTCACTTGCAAATTAACTTGCATAGCCAGGAGCAAGCAGTTTCTGGCACAAGCAGATTACGAGGCAACTGTCACATAAGCACTGTCATACAAAGAGGGGAGTGGGGCTGCTCGCTCCCAACAATCCTTCCTGAGCTAGCAAGAAGAACTAGGGCCATCTTATGAGCAAACACATTTTCTTCAGAATAGTTCTAAGTGTGTTTCATTTTTCAGTTGACTCCAGCTGAGATTAGCAGCTCTAGGTCTACTCACATTACTGTCCCCCCGCCCACCCCGCATGCTTTCTACAGTATGGATTGTCTGTGTTTTCCTATTTATTTCCAACTTGGCTTCTCTTCATAACCAAACACCAGATGTGAGGAAGCACTCAACAGCAGCCTACTCACATGCTTTCCACGTGGCCAAGAAAATTCTATGGGTTTTTCACTGTGGCAATTTTAAAGCATGGCTACAAATTCTTTAACACTCCTTTCATCAAGACTTCGGGGTTTGAGGTTTCCCTTAAATCTGGCTGGGCTTGTGACTACTTCACCCAATAGAGTACAGTAGAATTGATACAATGTGGCTTCTAAGAAAAGGCCATGTGGCTTCATCCCTGTTTGATGGGACACTTGCTCTTAGAACTCTGAACTAAGATGTGTGAACTATGTTGTCCAACTACTTTGACACTGCCACAGTGGAGAAGCCACATGAGGCACAAGTTTAGATGGTCCCAGCTGAGTCCAGCATTTGAGTCATCCATCAGGGTTCCAGACATGTAAATGAAGCTGTTTTGGATGATCCAGACCAGCCCATCCACCAGTTGTTTACGATAGAATGACCTCTGTCAAGGCTAAATGGAACAGCAGAAAGATTCAGCTAACCACTGATCAAATTGTTAACCAACAAATTTATGAGTTACAATAAAATGCTGTGTTTTCAGCCTTTCAGTTTAGCTGGAACAAACATCTTTGTGCTGTTTACTTAGAGAAGTGTGCTCAGCCTGATTTTTATGAGGTTTGTAGCTGTAGGCTTCCTTGAACTGTGTTTTCATATGCTACTTTAGATTTCTGGAGCTTCTGAAGCCACTTTTGCATTACTTGTATTGAGGTTTCAGCTATACCACCATTGCAAGGAACATGGAGTTTCTGTTCTTGATTCTCACTTTTGCTTTCTGGTGATTGTTGAAGAAGGGAAAATGACAGAACTGTGGCTAACAGTTCTAAACATGGTGAGGTTTCTAACAGACTATTTCTGTACCACGGCTAATAATGAAGATGCTCAAGTCAAGAATGTGAAGTGGGGCCAGCCCGGTGGCGCACTCAGTAGAGTGCGGCGCTTGGGAGTGCGGTAGCGCTCCCGCCGAGGG
>NW_007742713.1:20632-20876 GCF_000696425.1 Galeopterus variegatus
ACCAGTCTTGATGGCTTTCTTTCCTTTGAAATAAGATCAGGACTATCCATTAAGAATGAGAGTGAAGATTGAGGCATGAAATAGGGACACGAGGAGAGGAGTGAATGTTTGGACAAGCAGCAAACATTCTGGGGTCTGGCAGGGTGAGGGACCACTGAGCAAGTGTTCTGCTGAACCTCCAGAGGGTTACCTACGTTTCCCTCCAACTTTGATATGGCTTGGAACCCTGACTTTGCCTTTGAAA
>NW_007742714.1:0-1179 GCF_000696425.1 Galeopterus variegatus
AAAAAAAAAAAAAAGAACATGGGAGAATTGACTGTTAAACTGGAAGACTGAGACATGGGATATGAATGAGCTAGAAACTGGAAAACGTTGATTGCTTTACGTTTTCATCTGCTCCACGTTCATCACAGAATGTCTTCACATTGTGCCACGATGATCATTAACCTGTCTTTACTATACCAGAAGAACTGTTCAGTGATTGCTTCTACTAGAGGGTATTAATATGAGCCGCACAGGCTGGTGTGGGACATACACGCAGAAGGACGTAGAGGAAGGGGGAGAGTGTGGCTTCCTGCTATACCCAGCCTGGGTCCTACTGACATTTCTGCAGATGAAACTGTAAACACCGAAGATCTACACTCAAATACAAGATGTCACCATGTGGTGATGGGTGCCTCGCATGAGATCAGCTGTGTCTAGATAACCTTCTGCCTGGTTCTGAGAAGGACAGAAACAAGAGACAGAATGCAATAAGCAGAAAGTGGAAGACGGGGAAGGAAGCGGGTGTAGCAGAGCTGTGAGGAGAGGGAAAGCTGAGAACACCTACCTGAGCCTTTGATTTGGAAGAAGAGGAGCATCAGAGCATGGTCCTAAACAAGAAAAGTAGCTGCTTGTGAAGCTGTTTGTGGAGAACTAAAATAATGCAATGTAATTAGGACAGGGCGACTATTGAGATTAGGTGGTGGGGCTATCTAAATTAGTTTTAAAATATTTTTATTTACAATAAACTTGTAATAGTACCAGGAGCTCAAATTTGTTCTCTCAAATTTGAGATCCACTGCAACAGGGACTATAGGAAAATGTAAGATCAAATCCAGCCACCAGGGCATTGACCTCCTCCTAGGGTAGATTACCGGAAAGCTTGAGAAAGAGCTCATTGAACATGGGACAGAGTCAATTTGGTAGGATTTCCCTGAAGATCCCTTCTCTAAATGGTTTCTCCAAACCTCCCTAGCCACAGCCTTCTCATTGAAATGGTATAAGTTTATATTCCTTGGAACTGGTCCCTTGATTCCATGAGCATAGGTAAGGAGCCCTTCCTGTAAACCTGACAGTCAAACCTCCTTCCCTCAGGGTCCAGAAACATTCTTTCCTTTATCCTCTCCTTCAAATCTGCCAAACAACACAGGCAGTGGGGTAGAGGGGAACAGGGACACCGCGTACTTGCAGGATAGTAGCTAG
>NW_007742714.1:4963-12909 GCF_000696425.1 Galeopterus variegatus
AGAGTGCAGGGTTCACCATAGGTTAGTGCTTAATTGGACTTAGTTTTACAGCTTTGCCTGGTTCTGTCACCGATGTGTGTGTTTCACTCTTGCCTTACCAGCTCAGTGTGAGCTTCCTGAGCAAGGGACAGTGACATCCACTCTTTTTGCCTCCAGCTAAAGTTCCTGACTCTCATAGAGTTTTTGAGAACTTGGCCAATGCCTGGCACACTATGAGGATTTCATAAAAGTTCTTTGAGTGAGTAAATGAATGAATAAATGAGGAAGGCATGTGATTGATGTTACCAAGCTGAAGTTTAAAACCCAACACCTGGATCTGAGTGAAACAAGCTCAGCAAACAGGCAGGGAGGCCAAGAAGGCAGATATGAGACCAATTGCTCATCCCAATTAAAAGACTCAGATATTTGAGCCAAAAATGTAGGGGAAACACCAGTGTTCAGAAACAAATGTAAGAGGATGCTTTTGGTTGCGAATAACAGAAACTCTCATTCCAACTGGCGTGAACAATAAGAGAATGCATAGGCTCCTGGAAGTTCCGGAGGTGGTGGACTTCACGAATGGTTGATCCAGTAACTCAGGTGGAGTCAGGTCCCTGTTATCAGTGACCCAGATTCTTTGATTCCCTTTCTCTGCCACTGGGGTCGATGCCATCTAAAGGCTGGCTTCCCTCATAGTAGTCAACAGAAACTGGTATATATGTGTCTTTGTTCAAGTCCAAGGCAATCGGTTGTCCACAACCACAGTACAGAGCCCTCCAACCACCATGGCCAGGGTACTGTTGGACACTGGAGAGATTAAACTTGATTAATTAAACAATCACCGTGGCAAGGGAAGGGTGTCGGGCAGGGTTAGCCCCTCCTGCACACCACCACCGCTACACTGTGGTGTACACGGACTAATACACTGGGCCTGGATGCTGGGGAGGCAGCCAAAATACCCAACGGGGGAGGAGCACTCGACCGAGAGTCTTCTCCTCTGCCCTCTGCCACTGATCTGGTTCTCCTGTGGCTGCTTCCTGACATGATTTGGACACACTTGGCGAGGAGAAGATTGGGATGAATTTATTATGCTTTCTATACTAAAAATTCTATTTTCATTTTCTAAAGCCCTGCTGCATTCTTAGTAGTCACATGAACTTGATTTAATATATTTATACACCTTGGGAGGAGAGGGACCTCAAGACACTGATGAGGACTCTATACCTCTTAAGTGTCTATAGTCTCTGCAGCAGCGTGGGAAGTAGGCTTCTTTCTTCGTGGCGGCCTGGTTACTCAAATGGGGAAAGCTGAGAGCATCTGCCAAGTCTCTCTCACCCCAAATCCACACTCACGCCGCTTTAGAACGACACTGCTTCTCACTAGGTTGTGGGGTGATTATAGCGCAGTCGGAACCAGAGCTGTAAACATTTGCTCACAACAGGTGCCAATGCTAGCAAAGGAAGCTGTGATTCCCTTTGAGGGAGCATGGACACAAATGCAGAAATGTGTGTCCTAGGCAGATGCCATGGCTGAACTGGTGGTCCTAGGCAAGGTGACAAACTGTACAACATTTTCCTTTCCACTTTCCTCTGCAGCTTTACCTTCAGCATGAGCCAGGAGCTTGCAGGGACCTCCTGGTCCACCTGTCCTCTGCCAGCTCCCAGGCTCCCTACCATGATGCTAACTATGTTTCTGTCTTTGGAAGCTCTCTCCATGACCTAAGGTCTTTCCTTTAGGACCTTCTTAGGGAACTGAAGCTAACAACAGAATAAAGGTAGGTGCTAAACAGTTTTTATGACATTCTTGGGTCCTGCATTTGCATTTTGCAAAGGCAATTCAAGGAGAACAGAGCGATTGACTGTGCAGATGTCAGCAGAGATTTCCCGGACAGCACAAGTGCAAGTGTGATTGCCCTCCTGTCTCCTCATGCTGGGCAGCCCCACAGAAGCATCTGGGTGGGCAGGGGAGTAGGGTGGAGAGTGGAGATGTCCAGGAAGGGGCATTCCTGTGGAAGCAGAGCTGGGGAGGAGAAGGGGGAGGAAAACCAAGCCTCCCCTGGAACAAACTGACCATAATATTCAAACCAGCCTGAACACAAACACCACATACACACACACCTACAAAAACACATAGTCACACATGGATATACAAACACACACACATAGAAAACACACATGCACACACACAACACGCACAAGCACACACATCCAGATGCACACACGCACGGCAAATTGTGACCAGGCAGAATCTGAGGCCGCCTTTTGCAGAAAGATGCTGCAAAGATTGTCCACAGGAAAGAGGGGCTTCTTGTGCCCCCTTCAAACCTGTATCAGGAGTACAACCACTTGCATGGGAAAAGATGAAGCTAAATGTTGATAATGAGGAAATTGGAGATGGCAAAATAAAACACAGCTGTGCCAAGATGGAAACAGTAGAAAGGGAGTGGTGGGGGGGGTGGGAGGGAGGAAAAAAGGAGAGAGGGAGAGATGGAGGGATGAGAGAGGAGAGAAGAGGGGGAGAAAGAGAGATAGCGAGAGATGTTTAGTGCCGGAGAGACTGCGGCTCTGCCTTGCTGGCAAATGCCCTGCACTAGCCATCTGCTCTCAGGGCTCTGGGAGCTGCAGCCTGCTTTCTCTTCATTTTGTCCTTTCTTCTCCACACTCGCATTATGCTCTATTGATTTCTCTGGCCTTTGCAAAGCCTTGGGCTCTTCTCAGAATCCTCTGCCCCAGGGAGCCCTGGCTTTGCTGCCCTTTGCTCCAGCAGGCATGTGGTCCCCCAGAAACACAAGCTGGGGTTGGAGGACACCCTGGGCCTCACCACAGAGCTGTGCACCCCCCTCCTCAGTCAGAAGCTCTCAGGGTGAGAGGGTACAACCTCACCACACAACTCCTGCAGATCTTAGGCCCTCTGACTTCCTGTAGTTGGTCCACTGTTCTATGCCCCAGCACCATGCCCCTCACCTCGGAGATGTGTTTCCCCTGCCGGGCCACAGCCACCCTCCTCCATACCTCAATGTGCTGCCCAAAGTGTCAATCTCCAGGACATCTCCCTGGCTTCCCCCAGCTCTCAGGTCAAGGTTTTGAACTCCAGGCAGCCCCCTGGCATGGACTTTCCATTAGTAGGACCAAACTGTGTGCAGCTTCCTTGAGGGTTCTCTTGAGTCCCACCGGGGTCCCCAGCATCAGAGGAGAAGGCCCTTCTCAAGGGGCTGTAGCTCCTTCCTTTAATCTCCTGTTCAATGACTTCTAACTCTGGAAGGTTTTTACCAAGGCTGCTTATCCTCCTGATTTTCAAAATGAGAAAATAGGAGGTATGATTAGAGAGATGCTGGCCTGGGAATCACAGCCTGGGCCTCTAAAACGGGCTCTGCCACTAACTAGCTGGGTGGCCTTGGCAGCCTTTTTGTGAGCTGAGGGGACCAGAATTCTAGGTCCTTCCAGTGCTGACATCTACAGTTCTGAAGAGCAGCAGAGCTCCCCCAGCTTAGCAAGATCAGATTTTTATATTTGCTAACTTGCTGCATTTCCTGGGGGAAACCAATTAGCCCTTATTGATATTTCTTCTCCCATCTTAAATGTTGGCACTGGGAGCATTAAATGTGGAGACACTTAGCTATGAGAATCTCTTTCTAAAGGTGCAAAGTGGCTTTCTCTTCATACACATGGCACATCGGGTCAAAGCAGCAAAGGCATGGGGTGACCCCCACTTAGCTAGACAAAGGCAAAGCTTTGGATGAACATAAAGCCTTCCTATCCACGGGCAAATATGCCACTTGGCGTGTGCATTGCCACCTGTAATGAAGGACCTCATGCTACCCACCCCCACACTCTGTCTTGCCTTCTCTGAGTAGTTTTTGGGTTTTGCCCAGGGCTGGGATGCCCTTCAGGACGGCTGCTGACAAGTACATTGCTGGAGGAAGGGAGAGTCTGAAGAGATCTTGGCTGCTCTGATATGTGCTGAAAAGATGTCAGGCTTCAGTTAGAGGTGAAACCTGAGACTTCAGTTTCCTGCAGAGGGCAAAGAGATATTAAGGCTGAGAAGCCGGGTGGGGGGAAACAGGAGAGACCGATGCATGGGGGGAAGAGAGCCTGGAGCAGTGATAAGAGAAGGAACAGACCCAGACACACAGGCTGGCACGGTCAAAGGAAATAATTTTGAGAGTGAGCAGGAGTCAAGGGTGGACACACACCTTGACCTTCTGGCCAAGGCCTCCTGGGTGGATTTGGGACTTGGATTTTTCTGCAGGAGGGCCCTTGCTCCTGATGGGGAAAGCCTATAATATGGATGATCTGTGTGGAACATAATACAAGCAATTGAAATATGTTTGGGAGGAGGTGGTCCTTTCACCATATCTTTTTATTCTTAGCGTCTAGCTTTTTACTGGATGTGCTCAGAGGCCAGAACAATTCCGTGCAGTGATTGGCCAGATCTGTGTGGACCAGAAGCCAGATTGTAAAGTCAGCACACTAGTCAGCGTTCCACCTGCTCTTTCTGACACTCTCTCCGCTCACCTCCTAAGTTTTCAGTGATACCATCCCTATCTTTACTTCTACCTTCCTCTCTCTCTCCCACAAGCCCTTGTGACTACATTACCTTTGTCATGAGAATATGTCTGGTGAAGTCATTCACACTGTGAAGTTATAAGGACTTAATGTGCTATTCCCTCCGAGGGATTGTATCACTAACAACAATGTTTTTCACACCTGTTGGAAAATATTTGGTCAGGGGACCTTCCCATGGGCCTTAAATCTTGCAATATAGAGCAAATCTTTCCTCCTCTCACGAGTAAGGCTCACGGGGTGCAAAGTCTTTAGGAAAATGTGTTTTGATGCCTGTGATGGGCATCAAAATGACTTCTTTGGGAGGTGGCATAGTGCAGGGGTTTGAATTCCAGCTTGGCCATTTTCTAGCTGTGTGACATGGTACACATATCTTGAGACCTCTTTAAGTCTCAGTTTCCTGATCTGAAAAAAAGGGATTGGAATGGTGCGCCCCTATGGAGTTACTGTGAGAATAAGGTAATGTCTGGCACAAGGCAGGTGCTTAGTAAATATTTGCTTCCTTGATCGTGAGGTGGGCTTATGTGGAAACCTATTTGAAGTCTGGGTGGCCCCTATTGTTGAGAATCCATTGTATACCTATATCCCGTATAATTTTAATTTTAAACGAGAGCTCAAACCAATCCTAGAAACATTCATGGGGCATCTACCACATATCCCAGGCTTGGTGCTTGGCATTAGAGTATAGAGATGAAAAGCCCTCTTTGCCCTCAAAGGGAAGATAAGAAAGTAAAAAATTAATGTAATATACTGTTTTCAGGGAAGCAATTGAGTTATTACAAGTAGAGAAAGGGTGCAGAAGAGGGGGGTATTACTCAGTTTGGTGGGGTAGGGTTGGAAGGTTCTGGAAAAGCTTCATTGAGGAGGTGATGCCCAAGAAGGGTGTTGAGAGGTAAGTAGGAGTTTTCCAGGTAAACAAGAAGGGCAGGGGTATCTCAGACAGAGAAAGAAAAAATTATATGTGCAAAATCACATCAGCATAAGATAGGAGGGTAAAGTGACAGGGGAGAGAAGTGAGACAGGAAAGTGGAAGATGATGCAGCAGATCATGAGGGGCCACCAAGGAGACCACACCAAGGAGAGTGGACGTTTTTTTGGGGTGATGGAAGGTGAGCAGATCTGGTGGCAGGGTGGAGGCTGGACTGGAGGAGGACATGAGTGAGGTGACGAGGTAGGTCCAGCTTCTCTTAGGAACTTTTCTTGGTTATGTTGGTCTGAAATTGCTCCTAATTCTTTGTAAGTGTAGTTTTATCGACCTAAAAATAACTTCCAAAATTCTTTATGTGCAATTTGGAAATCCAAAAAGCTCTGAAAGTGTTTTCATAGCTCATTTGGTGCCAGTGACCTGACTTGAAGCCAATTGGTGGCTAAATCTGAGTGAAACTGATATGGGGATATGTACAATATTGTATTATCCACTTGGTGTGAATATTCACACATTTTGCTGCAGAAATACCAAAGTTCGATTATAGGGTGCTCTCCCAGACTCTCTGGGCGTATTAGGTAAATACAGCATATACAACTGTGTTGCCTTTCTAACACTTAAAAAATCTGAATTATGAAGCACATCTGGCCCTGAGGGTTTAGAATGAAGAAATATATGTCTGTAATGAATTCTACCTGTAATGTGAAGGAGTCATTTCTTTCTTTATGTGATATAGGCTTCTTCCCTTCCTCCTCCTCCCACCTATCAGGTTTTTAAAAATTCCCCTCCCATTTCCCCTGAGACCCTGATGTACACTTACATTTAGAGCCCAGACTGTGGATTTCCAAATGTTGGTCCATGGACAGGTATCAATCTGGTTGCACCAGAACCAGCTGGGGAGCCTAAAACACACATTTCTGGACCCACACTGAAAGATTTTAATAGGAAGGACTAGGGTAGGCTTTAGAATTTGTATAGTATATATAAAAACCTTTCATGTGACTTTGGTAACAAAACAGGTTTGTAAATAACTGATTCAGTACCCAGTGGCAATACCTTTAAAAAGTCAGTGGGTTTCTATAAGTACTTGGTCTTATGAGAGTCTCTATTCTTTACTGAGTATAATGTGTTAAAATTCATATCAGGAGAGCCCTCGTGCTATAGGCCAGTCCTCTGACATGTAAACATAGTGAGTTAGACACAAACTGGATTTCCTGCCCAGCAGCATCCCTTGCCTGGGCACTCCCCACCCCCCACTCCCTGCTCTGCACGTGGTTCCCATGTGATCCTAGCACAGTTAGCTGGTCCAAGGAGAGAAATGTTGCTTCATCTGGAACAATCAATCTCTTCATAGAGATTTTTGGATTTGAGACTATATTGGTCTGCTCAGGCTGCCATAACAAAATACCACAGACTTAAACAGCAGAAATTTATTTCTCACAGTTCTTGGCAGGGAAGTCCAAGGTCAAGGTGCCAGCTGATTCAGTTTCTGAGGGCTCTCTTTCTGGCTTGCAGATGGTCACCTTCTTGCTGTGTCTTTACATGGCCTTTTCTTGGTGCATGCTCATGGAATGAGATTTTTTCACTTCCTCTTCTTATAAGGCCACAGTTCTATTCAATTAGGACATCACTCTTATGACCTCATTTAATCTTAATTACCTCCTGAAAGCTCCACGTCCAAGTACAGCCACATTGGGGATTAAGACTTCAGCATATGAACTTGGGGGGGGGGACAATGCAGTCCATAGTAGAGACTAAAAGGATTCAGTCATTTCTTCCTGTAGCTGTAAAGTTCAAAGCTTAAAAGATGCCTTGTTCTCTATTACGTAGACACACACGGGGTATGTAGTGAGAGGGAAGAACGTAACTGACCCCCACGTGAAGCAGACATGAGAGACAGAGAGCACTCTTGATATTGTCATATTCCTGGTACAAACTGTTCCTGAATCCCAGATGACCCCTTGTCCTGTTAGGGTCTTGGTGGTTCTGTGAGGTGCCCCCAGCTTCCTCCCAATAAAGGTCTCATTTTTCTAGGTTAAGTTTTTCTCTGTCATTTATAACCAAAAGATAGTCCTGACTATTATCATTTCCACAATATAAAAATATATTTTTAATAAAAAAGAACTGGAAATAAAAATAAAACTTACAAATACAAAATTTTATCTGTGATTTCAAAATGAACCTCGAAGGACCTCCTGGAACTTTGATATTACTCTTCAAATCCAGAGCTGAGAAAATCATGTCACAGGACACACTGGGGGTGTTTGATTGGCCTTGTGCCTATAAGTCAATGAGATGTGTCCACACCCCACCCATCCACAGGCAATGAGAAGTGAACTCCAACTCTCTTTACAATTCCAAGATCATGTTTATCCTAATCCATTCCTTCTATAAAAAGTATCCACCACGACATGTATCATATTACCCTGCTGAAGAACAGTGTCTGCCTTGCTGGGCTTGAGATGCATGTTGGCTTTACA
>NW_007742714.1:13692-19590 GCF_000696425.1 Galeopterus variegatus
GCGGAAAGTATCAGGCAGCCGGCAGGTACGAGCAGATCACATGGTGAGAGGAAGCAAGGGAGAGAGAGAGGGTGTGCCAGGGTCCTATAAACAACCAACTCTCACAGGAACTAATAGAGCAAGAACCCACTCATTAATCCCCCCTCCCCCAGGGAGAGCATTAATCCATTCATGAGGGATCCACCCCCATGACTCAATCAGTTTTTAACACTGCCACATTGGGGGTCAAATTTCCACATGAGTTTTGGTGGGGACAACACATCCGAACTCCATCACTCTGGATTTTTGTTCTGAACCACCTTGGATATGTCACACTTTGGTAGATCCTACTTTGGGTAACTTGAGACACAGTGTGGGGCGGTGGGCAATGGTGCAATGGGGCCAGCTTCCCAACTTCATGTTCAGTGACATCTCATCAGTAGCTTGAAGTCAGCCATTGCAGGAGTACTATTTACATCACAGAAACTGGAAAACACTATAAATTATGTGATTTTTTTCCTGGTGAGCCATTTACTAAATATTTACCAGGCACATCACAAGGTATTGCCCACTTGACTTGACAATCCCTTCCTTAAGGAGACATTAAAAAGAGAACCAGCTTTGGAATTTCTGGCTATGCATATATGATAAGTTATAATTTATAATTATTATTTTACTTTATTTTGTTTCACCAAAAAGTGCACCAATACAATCAGTCATGTTATGGAGAATTCTTAAGTGCTTTTCCTACTCAGGCTGTACAGTCACTGCTGTTGCTAGTATCAGCACCACGGACAGAGTCAGCAAATCCATACAGTGGCGGCAATTAAAAGATCCCAAAGTACCATAGTTAGGGATCTGGACTTGGCAGTGGGTTGAAAATCAGAGGACAGTGAGGAATCCAGGATGAAGGAATAAGTAAATTAATATCTAGTAATATGTGGGGTCTTTGCTAGGTGATGCATTCAGATTCAAGTGTCAGGGTAAAAGAAGAGACTAGACACCACAGATGTAAGCAAAAAGAGAACATTTACTTTATACAACTCAGGAGTGCAGTGAGTAATAAATCAGGTGAAAAGTTAATGTTTCATGGTAACATGATGGCTAAAATATAAAACGGTGGTCAGGAAACAGCTGAATCACAGGAAGTGAGAGGATGGGGATGAGAGATCAGAATAGACAGGATACAGTAGCAGCAGGGTGGTCTGTATCTGTGTCCTGGGCAGAGAGTGTGTTGTGGGGAACAGAGCACTGGGTGGTCCAGCCCTGGATATGCTACCAACTTG
The DNA here is from genome assembly GCF_000696425.1 of Galeopterus variegatus. NCBI lineage: Eukaryota > Metazoa > Chordata > Mammalia > Dermoptera > Cynocephalidae > Galeopterus > Galeopterus variegatus. The sequence goes on from NW_007742714.1 coordinate 14,958, forward strand.
CCGAGTGACCGTGGCCAGACCACTGACCTCTCTAAGCACTGGTTTTCTCATCTGTGAAATGAGGACATTGAACTATGTGATGACTGAAGTTCCCACTCTCTCTATGACTCTGTGCAGTATTTTGTCTAAGACAGGAAATTTCTTATAAGTCCTTAGGGGAATTGGAGAGGAAGTTGATAAGTAGAATCCTTTGACTAGAGTAGAAATTAAAATGAAGTCCGTCAAAATTTGGCTTTTACATTTTGTTGAGACAATAAATCGAGATAGGCTTTTAAGGGAAAAAAGAAAAAAACAAAAAACAAAGAAACGCCAGGACCCCAAAGATGTTCAGATTCCTAACCCATGGCTCTTCCCGACTGACTACCAGATGAATTAAAACTGGGACACAGGGTGACTTGACTGTCTATTACTTATTGCCTTGCCATCAAACAGAAATCAGCTCTACTTTTTCTATTATTTTGGGATTGAGCTTCACTCAAGTGCCAGTTTTTAAAATCTAACATTTAGCCAGGTACACAGAGGAAGAAAGACACCCCCATATGTACACATACGTACACACCTTAGCAAAAAGTTCAAGAAATATGTCTCAAGAGAAATATTCTCATAGCTCATGATTAATGAACCATGAGTCAAGAACACTGGTCAATTATTTATCAGCATTAATGGAAAAATAAAGCCAAATTTTAGAAAACTTATCCTGAGTTTGTAGAACTGATGATCATAGAAAATATCTAGGTAAGAAAGGACTATAAAGAGTTCAACTCTTTCTTTCAAGAGTTGCCATACTACCTACAAGTGATAGGTTAGAGTCAAATAACATATTTTGGAAAGTTTGGAGTCCAAGGGCAGGTGATTTGTTATGAGAAGATCATGCATTGATGTATGATCTAACTGCTAGTCTGAGACATGAGCAGACCTTTAAGGAGCTTCTGTGGAGGCTCTGAGGACACCATTTACAGCACAGAGATGTGCAGAAAGGATTATTTTAGTCCCTGATAAATGAGAGTACAACTGTGTCAAAGGAGAGAGACATATGTCTGGAGAATATAATCCCAGGTCCCTTGTTGGCTGGCTTATAAAAATCAATCTTATATAAAATGTACAGGTTTTTCCTCAAATGTTAGCATAATTTAAAGTTGACTGCTGTGGGCATGCAGAAATTCAGGGTGTAACATGGAAATCAATGTCATTGTCCATCACTGGGACCATGATTCTCTATTCTCCCCTCTTTTAAAGGGTGTGTCAGCTCAGCATCAAGAGATTGTGTTGGCCCCAACTCTTATTATAAAATTACCAATAGGAAATGTTCCTGTTTCAAAGACTATTTTTTGTCCTACAAAATCTGATCTTTAAACCACCATAAAACTTTAAATTCTTAGAACTTGAAGGGACCTAGAAAGAGTATTTGCCCCAGCTGATGGGAGAACTGAGTTGACCTAAGGTAGGTGCAAGAACTTGCATGGGGTAAAAATAATTAACAATTGCAGATCCCAGTGATCATGGTGTCAGATATTCATTCAACCCTGAGGCTTCCTTTTTGCCTTCACTGTACTAGGCACTGTACGTGCAGCGGTTGCAGAGCCTGGCATGGTGCCCACTCCTAAGAGGGCTCACAGCCTGGGGGAAGGGACTGGCAAGTGAACAAGCAACTAAAACACAGTGGGACCTAGCTGTCCCTTCAGAGATCTAGCGGTCCCTATTCTAATTCTTCCACATAGGTCCTAGAAACACTCAAACTTTGAGGAAACTCTGGGGACAGTGAAATTGTCATCGAAAAAAATTTAAAGTTGTACTCTCTAAAGAGAGTACTTTGGAATAACCAGTGATTTGAATTCAATAAAACTTTGCTAATGTCTTCTTTTGTTTTTAGGATTTCACAATTTTTGATTCACTTTCAGCTCATGAAGTTACAAACCCCACTGGTGCTAGTGGAATACAGTCAAGGGTCCTGCTCAAAAGCCCCCTTCTGGAAGATACTGGTCCAGCCACAAACGCTAAATTAATTTAGCCTTTCCCCATCACTTATGGCAAGTCAAAGATTGCCACTTTGGTTTGTCTTCTCTCTCCCATTCACTAGGACTCCATTATTTCTCTTGCCTCCAACCTGTCTCTTCCAACTAGTTTATATAAACAGAGACACATACCCTAAATTTTCCGAATTATCCTGTGCCACTTAGCAGAGTGCTTGCACCCAGAGATGCTTTGTCAGTGCAGACATAGTGCACCTTTCATCCTCAAAGCCTACACAACTGAGCATGCATGGTGACTTTCTTCACTACCTCAGTTTCCCTGATCAGACAAGAATTTCCTTCACTTTCAATTTGTCCATCGAACCTTCCAGATTTAGCAGACTCACTAACCAAGTGTGGACGTGCAGGTGCCAGTAAGTCACTTAAAAGAACTGTTAAAACTTTGTAGAAGTTCATCATTTGCTTGCCATGGTTACAAAAGGGAGCTGGCAGTAAATACTGTGTGACAGGAAATAATGAATTGTCCATGACCATGAAATATGGCTTTCACCAATGGCTGCAGGATGGGGGGGGGGATTAATAAGACATTGTTGGTGCCAGAGTGTAAGCCACTTTGTGTAGTGACACTCATGTTATCGTGTCAATTGCTACAGGACTTTTCAGTGACTCGTATGATGAAGAAACAGTCACGATTCAAAAGCTGTCATCGTGAGGAGACTCAGTGCTGTATCAATAACACACTAGTCAGCTGCTTTAATAGAATGCAAACAACTTGTCAGGTGGTGGATGAGCTGGCCTGACAGTCAAGCTGTCATATTCCAAGACAATTGCATTGATTCGTGTTTGTGTTCTCATTCTGTTCCTAACGTGTGTGGAAAAGAAGCCTTGCCCATTTCTGCCGTCTGCAAGAGACCACCACATCCCACAGTATTCTGGTTACTCTTTGGGGCTTTGGGTGAGATGTGGCTGTGAGCTAACAATACAATTATATGATAAGGCTCTGTCTGATCACAGAGCCCTATCAGTTAATAAACATTCTGGCTTCAATGACTCCAGAAATCTGTCATGTGCTGCTAAATATTTTACAACCATCTTCCTGGAAAAAAAAAAGAAAGCCCAGATTTGTAGCATTTCCTGATTCCTATGATGTAAATATTCCCATCAATGCTGATTTCAAGCTACCAACATGATGTCACTGAACATGGAGGTGGGAAGAGATGACCCATGGGCTGTTATGGGCCAGTACCAGCCAGCTCCAGCACAGACTGTCAGCAGTCCCAAAACCCGTGGCAAGTTGTCCTTACAAATCAAGGACAGAAATGCCATCTTAATTCCCTGGTCATTGTGAGGTCAGAATGGCAGTATCTGTGTGCATCTTTTGGTGCCTTTAGGGTCAGGTATTACTTACATTCCTAGGCAGCAGACTGGGGCCTGAGTGGTCCCTTTAATTAGAATGACCACATACTTTATGGCTTAACAGGGATACTTTAGAGATAAAAGGGGATGTTATTAACAGTTATACTAGGACAACCAGGGGTGTGCTTGGACAAACCAGGATAATGCAGTCACTCTTAAGGCAAAGTGTGAACATAGTGGGGAGCAAACATTGTATCCATTTGAAGCCTCCTGTGTATTCTGCAGCCCTGGGCTTGGTTCTCTGGCCATCTGGAAGAATGGTGCTGAGGTCCACACAGCCTGGGGCTGCAGCCAGTGTGGGAGGGGCAGGGTCTGCACGGCTCATAAAACTGTGTGTATTTTCAGGCTTACAGCTTCCTTTGATGCATATTTTCAACCACTGCAAATGTCCCTTCCTGTCCAAACAATTGTGTCAGCTGCTAAATGCTTCTATTCTTGGTCTCATTCCAAACTTCCTGTTCTTCTTATAAAAAATATATAAGATTCTGTGGAGGGAAAAAAAAGATCCAGCAAATAATCCCCTATTTATGCCATTCTAAATTTGCTTCAAATCCTAGCTCATGAGTGTACAGATGTGACTACTGATGGAGCTGTAATCAGCGGGTGCAAACCACTGGGTGTTCTGCTTGTTTCCACTACACATTATTTCACATACTCATTTCCATATATTGACACAACCCACATGCTTATCATTTTTTATGGCAGCATAGTACTCCATCATATTGACATGTTCTAGTTTTACATCCTGTTCCGCAAAGACAAAATGCCCTGGCTTCGTGCAAACTGGTTGTCATGAATGCATGGCTCACATGGGGGTGGTGTAGGGGGGCAGAGAGCAATGGTGGGCAGGAATCAAGGATTATCAGCAAGTGGTGCCTTCAGTTTAGGAACCAAATCTCTAACCAGTCACTCTAACATGTACAGATGGGGGCCACTGAAACAATGGTAAAAAAATTTTATGGTAAAATTCAATGTTAACACTCACCAATTTTCTGCTTTTATAAACTTCAGATCCTCTAAGGTCCCAGACACCAAAATAAGCCACATATCAATAAGTACATTTAACAAAAGGACAGCTAACATGCATGTAGGTTTTGGGGTGACTTCCAAGTAATGCCTAAAAAGAATATAGATATTTTGATTACGTAGCAGCAGGATAAAGTCTTCTAACTCTTCTGAGGTTTGGGAAGGACATCTAGCTGCCCAGATGACTCCTTAAAGGCCACAGCAGCAGAAGGTAGAAATTT
>NW_007742714.1:20468-20871 GCF_000696425.1 Galeopterus variegatus
CCATCCATTCATTGTTCATCCATCCATCCATCTGTCCATCAGTCATTTGCCTGTCTATCTACCTACCTACCTACCTACCTATCTATCCGTCCTCTATCTATATATGTATCTATATATCCATCATTTTGCAGGACATTGATAATAACAGTGTTGAGGCCACTGATCAGGACACTGTCTGGGATGTCATCCCACCACAGCCCTGTTTATGACCATCGTAAAATGTCTGTGGATAGTCCAATGGCTGATTTTCCACGGTCTTTTTCTACTGTCTGAAGGATCAGAAAAAAATCTATCAGCTAGAGAAATTAAGCCATTTTTCTTCAGGGGAGAGAAACGGAGTAGCAGGTTTTCCACATTAAAATGCTACAGTGGATTCCAGATGAATGAAAAATTGGTCTGCATA
>NW_007742715.1:0-552 GCF_000696425.1 Galeopterus variegatus
CATTTTCAGGTATCTGTCTAGCAACACCCCACTCCTCGGTACCAATTTTATGTTTTAGTCCATTTTGTGTTGCTATAACAGAAATACTTGAGACTGGATAGTTTATAAAGAGAGGTTTATTTGGCTTACGATTCTGGGACAGTTGCATCTGGCGTGGGTCTCAGGCTGTTTCTACTTATGGTGGAAAAGTAGCAGGCAGCCTGCAGGTACAAGCAGATCACATGGTGAGAGGAAGCAAGAGAGAGAGAGAAGGTGCCAGGGTCCTATAAACAACAAGCTCTCGTGGGAACTAAAAGAGTAAGAACTCACTCACTACCCCACCTCCCCCAGGGAGGGCATTAACCCATTCATGAGGGATCTGCCCCCATGACTCAATCAGTTTCCAACACTGCCACATTGGAGATCAAATTTCTACATGAATTTTGAAGGGGACAACACATCCAAACTCCATCATTAGAATTTAAGCATACCCACACACACACACACACACACACATACACACACACACAAAAACAAACAAACAAACAACAACAACAACAAAAAAAATGGGGG
>NW_007742715.1:6011-6667 GCF_000696425.1 Galeopterus variegatus
AGACGTGGGGAACGGGGCATGAGTATTCATGTTAATAAAAGCCATGTAGCTTCTATAAATAAGGCATAAGAATACTTCTCTCATCTATTGAATTGTTACAGCTTAGAATTACTGTGTAATCTGTGTGAATAAAATATTATTTGAAAAACACTCCAGAAAGGTTTTTGTTCTTTAGTCTCTATCATGATGCTGTACAGCAGAAAATAATGGGAGGAAAAGAAATACTATTTAAATAAGTTTCTCTACATTTTAAGGTTGATAATCCCATGAATAACATTTTCCTTTCTCTCTACTATATGCCACTGACTGGAGGAAGGCCTTAGTTCTAATTAAAAGACAAAATAGCATTTTCTAAAAAAACTTATTTCATATATCAAAAGAAAAATTCTGACATGACTCTTATGTTGACCAAAGGAAGATTTTATTGCTATAATATTTTTATACCATAGAAAGTATTTTATGCATAAATATAATACATAATAAAATGTAATTATTTGTGTATTCATATATTCAATGAATATTAATTTAGTTATTGTTATGCATGACACATTCCTCTAAGCACAATAATATGTTAATTAATAAAATAAATCAATTCTCAATACTTGAAAACTTTTTATTCTGGCTGGAGAAAAAAGAAAAGAAATACACAAATTAAC
>NW_007742715.1:8012-9231 GCF_000696425.1 Galeopterus variegatus
AAACATTTAAAAACAGGAGAACTTCCACTTCTGCTCATGAAGGATTAACTGCTACAAGAATTGACATCTCATGATAAAAAACTAGAAAACTAGGGCTGGCCTGGTGGCGCACTGGAGAGTGCGCCGCTTGGGAGTGCAGCGGCCCTCCCGCTGAGGGTTCAGATCCCATGTGGAGACCGGTGTGCAAGGTGCGGGCGCAACACAGAGGGTTGCGATCCCGTTACCGGTCAGTAAAAAAAGACAAAAAGGAAAAAAAAAAACAAAACAAAACTAGAAAACCGAATAGAATACACAAAACAACTCCTTTCAGACATTGCACAATAGGCAATGTCTAATTGCAAGACAAAGGGAAAACAATGAACTGAACCCTACAATTTCTGCAGCTTCCCCTCAGGAGGCATTTTCCAGGCTGAACAATTGGGAGGACAACTCAGAGCCCAGAAATCTTGCTAATCTGAGGAGACAGAGATTGGATTCGGGAAGACAGAGGCAGGTAGAATTCGTGGATCTGAGTCCTAGAGAGGAGAAGGGTGATCTAGGTTATTCCTACGTAAATTACACCTAGAATAAAGACTGACATTCTGACAAACCTTAGTAGAAAATCTGAAAGTGATCCATCCAAACACAATCACTTAACTATATAGCGGAATAAAGCCCTGCACTATTTTAAGAAATACAGCATAACCCAGCATCCAGTAACATAAAATCAAAGTGTTTGGCATTCAATCAAAATTGATCAGGCACTCAGTGATGCAGGAAAATATGATCTATAGTAAGAATAAATTTGAGGAAACAGAAACAGAATCAGAAATGACAGAAATAGTAAAATAATGANTGGTACTTTCTCCAAAGTTCTTAAGTAGAATCTCCATCATATTCTATGAAATTCCTCTTTCGAAAATCATCCTGATAACATTTTTAAAAATTTTCCACAAACTTGAAATGTGTGAGAAGTTTTAAGGGTTTATGAAATTGTTAATATCTATTTCCCTCAAAAATTTCATTTTGATCCATCTCACAACTTATTTAATATCTCAGCTTGATCATGTCTTGGCACCTCAGTCAAAACTTCCCGTTTAACATACTGTCACAGTATAATAATATATAGTTACACACACCTGCCCTCTCCACCAGACCATTGGTTGGGGCTATGTCTTAGTGATCTCATTCACATTATTCAGGTCTCCATTTTTATATCACTGTCTAAGAAAGGCTTATT
>NW_007742715.1:12737-13590 GCF_000696425.1 Galeopterus variegatus
CCCTGAAAAATGTCTGAGCCTTTCAAGTTTAATCTTTTCGTGCTGACCCAGGTTCCTCCTCTCTTGCTGTCCTCTGCACTGCTTCTAAATTGGTGACAGTTCCTTCCATGGTGTAAATAGCCAGACCAAGTATTGCTTCTTCTCTACTCCTCTTTATTTCATTTGTATTTGGCAGACATTCTCACTGTAATTGCACCAATGTGGATTTTATTATTTTTTCCATATAACAAAACAAAGCCTGTTGTAGTCATTCTTGATTAAAACTTCCGCTTCTTTGGTAAAGTTCCAACCCTACTTTTGGTTTATCTTCAGCTGGTCTTTGACTTTTGCCAGTTCCTTCACAAAATTCTATCAGCGTTTTTCGAATCAATGTATCAAAAATTATGGAGTTTGTCAACTTTAATACATTTTTTGTTTTCAATACAATATCTTTTTGTTCTATTCAATAGTGCATAGTTTAAGCTGTAGGTAGAATTCTTCTTTCACATGAAGAATTCTTGGTTTTATTTGCTTGGTTTGTTTGTTTGTTTGTTTGTTTATTCATCTATCTATCTATCTATCTATCTATCTATCTATCTATCTATCTATCTATCTATCTATCTATCTATCTATCTATCTATCTATCTATCTATCTATCTATCTATCTATCTATCTATCTATCTATCTATCTATCTATCTATTTATTTTGAGAAGTTCTGTTACCACATCTTTAAAACTTCCCCCATCCCCGTTATCTGTATTCTTTTGACACCGTAGGACAGAGTCTGGGAGCCCTGCCCACTGGCCTCAACCCTCTCTGTCCTGGACTCTGCCACAGAGTCAAAGAAAAACAATTCTACATACACAGTGTTTA
>NW_007742715.1:14342-20869 GCF_000696425.1 Galeopterus variegatus
CTCTCTGTCCTGGACTCTGCCACAGAGTCAAAGAAAAACAATTCTACATACACAGTGTTTAAAGAAAGTAGGACATGAGGAAGGTAGAACATGTTTGTTGGTAAAGAAAGTTATAAAAGGGGTGTGAAGATGTGGTGCAGTTTTTGTTAAAGGAAATAATTTGCATAATTTAAAGGGTAGTTAAAGCTTATTTCAATTTAAAATAATAGAAATAAATGTTATAGATATAACTAAAATGATATAGTTAGAAAAAACTGTAAGAGGTTATGAAGTTTGTAGAAATCTTGTCTTATATGACTAAAACTGATTAAGATTGGATAGATTTGTTTATTGTAAGTTTTTATTGAAATCAGCTTTAGTACTATTAGTCCACTGGTACAGAGTGCAATTTGTTTTTCTCTTTTAAATGAGATTTTCATGTAGTATTGACCAGAGATAGCAAAAGATTGTGTTCAGTACACTGTAAAAAATAAAAATAAAAATAAATAAAGAGGGAAAAAAACAAAGGGGAGAGAGTGAGAGATTCCTCATCTTTATTAGGTCTTTAGATTACTTAGCAAAGCTGAGTTAGATTTTTTTCTCAATATCTAACTTTATATATGTATAAATATGCTATTAATATATGTCCCAAAATTGTATGACATTCCTATAATTGCCATATGTTTTGGTATGTTATCAGTCATAATTATGGCTACTATGAAAAAAAACTTGTTGTAGGTCATGGAAATATCTAAATTTTTGTGTCAGTTGTGTCTTCAACCATTCCACAGTAAATTGCTTTATTTCCATACTATTTTAAAAGGATTCATAAATCCTAAAGTGTTACTTCTTTAACGAAGTTCATGGAAAGGATAAGAATACTTTGACAGATACTCCAAAATACAGATCTTTGCTGGTGCTTTGAGATTATTCAGTTGGATTGGATTAAAAAACTCCAGATTTATTTTGAAACAGGACAAAATTAGAGACACTGGTTATTTTACCAAGGCTTTGATTGGAATACCACATTTTTAGATATGACCAGAGTGTTATAAGGAACTGAGGCTGACTTTTTATAGGGTGAATAAAAAGTCCCTCAGAAAGACCGGCCTGATATCTTGTCTACATGATTACACTTTTCCTGGCCTTGCAGTAAGTAAAGAATATAACTTTCTGACAGGCCTAGGAACTACCATATTTTGGGAAACTCTGAAAAAGGCGAGGAAAGGAAATCATCCAAGTCTTACAGGTCATCAGAGAGTGAGTCAAATCCTTGGCTTGGCTTCCCAGGCCCTAAGTGTCTTTTGCAGATTTTATAAGATTCCTTATAAAAGTCCTATATAATAAATCACTATTCTTGCTGCACTTTATGCATATAATCAAGCCAGAGACTAAACTTATTTTGCAAATGAATTAGTCTTGTCATAAATAGCTTTGGTAGAAAGGGTGGACTTGGAGAGAGAAGAATTATTTTTCAGAAACACACACACACACACACACACACAAAACTATAGTACACCTGTTATTAGATTCTAGCCCTGTCCATTGTTTTTGAGTTTTTATTATCTGAACTCAATCCTAAATTTTCAATTTCCTCCAGTATCTGGTTGTGAATCTCCAGACGAACATTTTCAGCTTTAATTAATTATTTATTTATTTTTCTTCCACACGATTTGTTTTTCTGCTTATTCCAGTTTGTGATTTCTCCTTTGCCTATCTCTTATCTTAAGACTCTTAACACAAATCTTATTCTAATATGTGAAACTTTCTAAAAATTAAAATGTCAAAGGGAGTCGTGTGGGAAAGGAAAATATTTCGGCCCCAAAGTACTCTTCTTTGATGTATTTCAAGATGACTAACTCAGAGGGACTGGAAAATAGAAATGGAAATCATGGAATCTTATTGGATCTTGAGAATGTTGATAATATTAGGGTTCCATTAATGCATGTAGAAGGCAAATGACATTTTTGAAGACTTTTAGAAACACACAGTGGAATTTTAAAGAGATCAGTACACACTATTGAAAGTTAATTGCTGACAAAATGAATAGCTTTGCAAACAGTTTAATGATGACAGAAAACTCACTTCTCCAGTGCTGCAATTGGGAAAAGCAATTCTCTAAAATGTCAAAGATATTAACTGAGTGAAAGATGGAGGGTGTGTGTGCATGTGTGAGCATGTGTGTGTGTGTGTGTGTGTGCGCGCGCGCATCTCCCTTCAGAAATGAATTTTTTCTTAGTTTCAGACTAAACATTTCCTTTCAAAAATCCTCTGAAAGAAAACAGTAATTCCTTCAAAATAATCGACAACGTAGTACCTGGTACTGGGTTTTCACAGACATAATTTTTCCCCTTCTCTACTGAAAGGCTTACCAGAGTGGGTTATGTGGTTAAAAGTGTGTTAAGTGAGGGAAGGCTATGGTGAAGCACCTAAATCCTCATTTCATTACTAAGACATTCATTCTCCCATCTTCTGGAATGTTGACTGGCTGACAGCTCTCAGCAGAGTCCTTCTCTGGGAATTGCCCTCTCCCGAAAATATCACCTCACCCAAGATCATGCTCCTTCCGTGGGGACACACTGAGCCCATGATGGATGAGGGGCATGGAAATCCTTAAAGAGGGATAACTTTGAAATCAGTCACAGCTCCAGGGCTTCCCTAGCGTCCTCTAAGGCTCATGTTGCTGATGCATCACAGGTCACCTTCTCTCTCTGATCAATCTGACTCCTTTTACTCCTTCACAATGAACAAATCTCCATTACACACATTTCAACCCAAGTCTTTTTCCCAGGAAATTCAACCTATGGTGAATTTATCTGAGGAAGCAGATTCTAAAATGGCATTTTTAGAGCTGGAACACCCAGCAGCCAGCTGGCAGTGAGAACCCCTTACCTGCTGGTAGGAGGGGAATGAATGGACCCTGACACACTGTAGCTTTGCGATTGTTAAAGTTTTCACCAGTGGTCAACTGGGTCTGGATGCAGGTAGAAGGGAGTACATGGGCCTGTGCAATATCTCAGGCATTTGCAAGATTAAGAGAAATTACTGATTATAAAGAAAATGGAATCTGATGGAAGTTCCCCAGTTTCATTAGTGTACTTCGAAAAGACAAAATGAAGCTAAGAATGCTTATTTAAGTTAAAGGCAAAGTGTGAAAGTCAGAAGACCTCCTGAGCAGAAGATAAACAGAGCTATGTTTGATGTCAGAGAAAAGGATAGCTGACCGTGAGGTCCAGACCTTAATTATATGAGTAGCATAGAAGGTTGAATTCTGTCACAGCAAGAGGCAACGCCAAGTTTAGGGCCCTAGGTGGGAAGGAGCGGATCTAGACTTTAAATCAGGTCATCTGGACTGATAAATTAAGAAACCTAGAAAACTCAGATCCCTTTGAATCCTCTTGGTTTACAAAGCTGCCTGCTCCTTCCTATGAGGACGCTACTGCTCCCTTATTTTATGAAGATCATGTGGAAGCCACTATAACACAAGGCCACATGTGACCCCATCATGATCTTCTTTTCTGGCTTCCAAATCAGTAATTATGATCAAGTTACAGCATAGTCCCACCGGGCTTCTGCTCAGCCTGCTAAAGGAAGAAAAATTATATTGCAAGGTGGTGTAGGACCTAGACAAACTGAATTGGTAAGAGTTGAAAGAGGGCTGAGTACTGAGGATGCTGGATCCGAGAGTCTTTCACTTGAAGGTAATAAGTGAAGAATGTCAAATTTATCTTTTTTTTTTTTTTCCTCCTTTTTGTCTTTTTTCGTGACCGGTAACGGGATCGCAACCCTCGGTGTCGCGCCCGCACCGGCTCAACCAGTGAGCCGACCAGTCTCTATATGGGATCCGAACCCTCGGCGGGAGTGCCGCCACACTCCCAAGCGCCGCACTCTGCCGAGTGCACCACCGGGCCAGCCCCAAAATTTATCTTTAATATATATTAAAAAAGAAACCTTCACGACAGCTCATTTGTTTATGTATTATTATAAACAAGGCCAATCTCTATGAACCTTTGCTAACCAACCCTGTGATAAGCTCTCAACAAAGCTGGCCAATTTGACAATGACCTTCAAAGAACGTTTTTATTTTCACAAAGAAGTTGCTCTAAAAATCTATTTACATAGGTATGATCAGCAAATATTTATGATAAAATTAATTAAGGTAATCAAGACATTGCATGAATAAATTTGATGTTAAACCTTCTCACAAATCACTCTAGTAAACAGCCAGATCTCAGTGGTTCTTGAGCTGAAATTTTTAACATGACAGAATGATTTAGAAACATACAAATCTACAGCTACAGAGATATCAAAGACAGGTAGGGCCTCAGAAGGACAATCAGACGTAGGACATTTGTTTCTCCTGCAAACTGAGATAAGCCAGGTTCTGAAAGATTGCTTCATGCCAAGCATTGCCAATGTTTACTCATTTATAAACCAGAATGCCAAGTGATTTACATTTGGAGATGCATCTAGCGAGGGAACACAAAATCTCATCATACTATTTCTGGCCAAAACCACTCATTGGTTTCCAACAGCCTCAGGGTAAAATTCAGAAGTCTGGGTATGTCACATAAATTTCTGCATAATCTGCTTCCTATCTATCTCCAGGCTCACCTGCCCCATTCTCAGGTCACCTGCACCACACAGCCTCAGTGAACAACTTGTTCAGAACAAGCCAGGGTCTCTCTCACCTCCCTGATTTTTCAAATGCTGCTTTTTGCCTCAAATCGTGCCCTTGCTTCTTTCCTCCCATCCACCGCAAGTCCCACACACATGAATATTTTATCCAGTTATCTTGCACTTGTTCTTGATTCTGACATCCTCTCTTCTGAGAAAGCAACCCCGATTCAAACTGTGTAAGTTGAGCTTTCAATGAACAATCGTCGTACTCTGCATTGGATGAGAAAAGGGATGTTTTACAGAGAACTTAGCATCCTGTGCAGGAAAGTGATATTGAACAAGTCTCCATTGCATAAATAAGTGAATCAATAAATAGTAATGAGCATTTTTCAATTTATTACTCCACTCCCTTTGGTATGCAGTTCCACTAAGAATCCAGAAGTCAATCGAAAGGCTTAGAAAGGATGTGCTCAATAAATTAAGCAGATAAATTCCCCTTTCCCAATCTAATGATGATAGTATCAAGATATTTTGACTATGTTTACTAAATGATAAAAAGTTATTTGTCAGCTCAATCTTCTGCCAGTTACGCTCAAAGAACCCATGCATGGGTAGTGTGATGGATGTGTTAATTAATTTGATTGTGAATTGTGATAATTATTACACAATGTATACCTACATCAAATCATCATATTGTATACCTTAAATCTTTGTCGATTAAATATTTTAAAATTTTTAAAAAAGAAGAGGGTAACACAATTGACCAAATTACTAAAACGCCAGGTAACGTCACTGGCTCTGTGCAAGAGTTGCACAAGGTTATTCTCATGAGGGATTGACTGTTCATCCATTGGAATGTTCTATCTCACTGCAGGGTTTTTTTGTTTTGTTCTGTTTTTCTATTTTCTGTTTTGCTTTGTTTGGGGTTTTTTGTTTTGTTTTGTTTTTGTTTTTGATCAATTTTATTTTCAGAGAGTAACTTTGTCCCATTGTTATATAGAAGGCCTTTATTATTTCTTCATGCCCTGACTAGAGTAAAAACATGCAAACATACACACATGAACATATATATGTATATGTATGTGTAAATTTTCATGCTTACAAAAGCACAGTGACACAGCAAGAGAGCAGGGGTGGTAGGAGCTCTCTTCTGCTGGTGCAGACAATGAGTGCATTACCTATACAGAATTTACAAAACATCATAAAACCAATGGGGAATTTATATTTATGCTTAAAATTTATAACAGTGTAACATGCAAACTGTGAGGCACAACATCTTTGCTAAGTGCAAATTTTAATGTGCGTGTGTTTTACTGAAAATTGAAATAATATGTTTTAAATTTTAAAAAGTTAAATTCTTAACTGCTTGTTTAAAAACTAATGAACAAATTAAGAAAGTAGAAACTGTATTGTTATATTCATGATAGTGACAGACCAATAAAAGATAATAGGGGAGGATTTGAGGGGAGGTGGTAATTGCCAAGGTGTTTGGGAGTAGGGAGAAAGGTTCCACAGAGAACGTGATATGATCAGCTTCGGAAGATCATGAAAAACGATGTAGTTTCTGCCACTTTGGTTTTGGGTGATTTGTTATATGGCTGAACAATACAGATACAGAGGAGGTTTTGGGGAGAGGAGATTGGAAACTGAGAGATGAATTAATAAGTGATAGACTGCAATAGAAGAGACAAGACAATCAGGTTGGAACAATGGCAGGAGGAATAGGAATTGAGACTAGGAGACTAAACTTAGAAAAGAAGCCCAAATCATGGGAGTATTTACCTCAAAATGATCAGAAACGGAAATTTTAGATGGTTCCAACTTTAGAATTCCATAACAGCAAAAGCATTCTCCCAATGAAAGTACGAACTTCTTAGAATTAGTACTTTTTGCAGAAAAGCCAATATTGATGTGAAAGTTCAATTCCA
>NW_007742716.1:0-17810 GCF_000696425.1 Galeopterus variegatus
GAAGACGACTACCCCTCGATGTCCACAATCAACTCGACCATCATGTGGAATGTAGAATAATTGAACTCATAGAAGCAGTGAGCAGAATGGTGATTACCAGAGGCCGGCAGGTGGGAGACTGGGGAAATGTTCGTAAAAAGGTACAAAGTTTCAGTTAGACAGGATGAATAAGCTGTTGGAGATCTGTCACAGAGCGTGGTGACTACGGTTAACAGTAGTGTATAGTATATCTCAAAATTGCTAAGAGAATAAATTTCAAATGTTACCGCCAAAAGAAATGATACGTTTTTGAGGTGATGGATATGTTAATCAGCTTGAGTTAGTCATTCTGCATTATATACATATATTATAACACCACTTTGTACCCCATAAATATATATGCCTATAATTTGTCAATTTACAATAAAAATATGATCTTAGCTATGAAAAAAAAAATTTTAATGTAAGATAAGGTCAAACAGAGTAGAATGGAGGGATTATGGAGTCTAATTACTGAGAATGTGAAGAAATACCATCATATTAGGAAAGTGATCAAAACAGGCTTAGAGCAAGCCTTGGACCATGTCAGTAGCTTAATATGGTGGTTCCAGAGGCTGCCCTTTCAATGCTTGAGAAGTACTAAAGAAAATCACTCTGTCCAAGGGTATCAGTGTTCAGTCAACCTGCATTACTTACAAAATAGATCTTTGTTCCTAGAGAGAGCAGGCTTCCTCATGGCAGCTGACAGAGGTGAAAAAGAGCTGGGTTTCTTGGCACCATGGCCTGCGTGGTTTGTGGCTATTCTCTCAATATGGAAAGTTCCAAGAGGTTGATGGGGAGAGGGGTGAGCTGTGGACCACAGAAAGGCTCTGGTGAGATGCACTGTGGTGGTCACACAGAATAGAAGCAGATTTAAACAGAGTATCCCAGAAGTTCTGGGAAGACTGAATTGTGGATCCGGCCCTCACAAAATGATGGCTTTGTTCCCTAAAGCACGTCTCTTAAAAGTGAGCTCTAAATCGGTGGCAGTTTAAATTAGTGGTAAAAGTGCTGAACTAGGAGGTAGGAAACTGAGGTTCTAATCCCATCTTTTCATCACATTTCACTTTTCTGAAGTCTCAGGGGTTTGGGCTAAAAGATCAAGATTGCTCTGTCTACTTGCTGTGTCTCTGTGACCTCTCTAGATAGTGAAGTGAGCATGGACAAAAGTAAAACAATTTACTTTCTGGAGGGGAAACGGCACAGATGAAATCTTCTGAGTCATCCTCACCAGCAACTAAAGTAAAATCCACTCAGAAGGCTCAGAGCTAACATTTATTGAGCATTTGCTATGAACCAAACATTGTTCCAAGCACTTGAGCACTCACTTAATAGCAATTACATGAGTGGGCATTATTGTCACCTCCCAACAGATAGAAGGAGAAATGGAGTTGCAGAATGGTTAAGACACCTGCCCAAAGTCACAGAGTTAATACATGGTAGAACTAGGGTTTGAACCTAGACAATCAGGCACAGAGTCCAACCTCTTAACCCATTAGAACCTATAGTCTACCAAGAATAAGATGGGAGTGCAGGACACCCAGCGTGTTCTGGCCCTGAAAGCTCTCAGCCGTGGGTCTGGGAACGTTACAGACTAGCCCACCCTTTCCTCCCGAAAGGCTGCCTGCTTGAATCCGGGTTACCCAACAAACTCTTCCCAGGGGGATGATCCATAGGTGGCTCATGCAGCCTGTGGCATGACACCAGGTCTTGGTACACTCCCCAATGGAGGCAAAGGTGGATCCATTGGGGCCACAAACAGGAGATCAAAACTTCAAACATTTTGCTAACATGAGACCAATCTCATCAGTCTTTTCCTTAGTATCAACTGCAAGTTCCACGCAGCCCTTCTGCTCAGGCTCTGAATTCTTACTTTATGTCGCTTCCACCTTTTGGCCCTTCTGTCTCCAAATCCCAGTTGGTGACACGAATCTGGGTCTCTAAGATGCAGACAAGGCAAGGCCCCCAAGGGGAAGAATAAGAGATGTTTAAGGCAGGGTGGTGCTCAGAAGACTCAAATTCCTCTTGAAAAGGAAATGACAATCTACAGTGAAAGTGATTAATCCATAGTCAAACCAAAATAGTTCGTAAGCAGAGTCTGCCAAGGAGTTCCTAATTATGAAATATGAAAGAAAAAAAAGTTCATTCTTCTGCTTTGGAATAACAAAAAGCCAATAAGGGGAAATTAAACTGATCATTAAAGAAGACCAAAAAGAAATGTCCCTAAAACTTAATTTCCACTCATTTTTTAAAATTCCCATAACTAGGGCCGACCCCGTGGCGCCCTTGGGAGAGTGCAGTGCTGGGAGCGCAGCAACGCTCCCGCCGCGGGTTCGGATCCTATATAGGAATGGCCGGTGTGCTCACTGGCTGAGCGCGGTGCGGGCGACACCACACCAAGGGTTGCCATCCCCTTACCGGTCACGAAAAAGACAAAAAAAAAAAAATAATAAAAAATAAATTCCCATAACTAGGGCCGACCCCGTGGCGCCCTTGGGAGAGTGCAGTGCTGGGAGCGCAGCAACGCTCCCGCCGCGGGTTCGGATCCTATATAGGAATGGCCACTGCACTCACTGGCTGAGCGCGGTGCGGGCGACACCACACCAAGGGTTGCCATCCCCTTACCGGTCACGAAAAAGACAAAAAAAAAAAAATAATAAAAAATAAATTCCCATAACTATAAACCAGTCGAACAGACCTTTATAATGTTTTAATAGGAAAATTCCTGGGAGGGGAAGTGAAATCCTGGTGTCTTAGAGGTTCCAATTTAGCAGTTGGGAGAAGTGTTTTAGCAGCCCGCTATCCCCCCCAGGATTGTGAAATTTATCAACACTCGGCCTGGTCCTGCATCTTCACAAATGGTGAAGGAAGCCAGGCTGGGAAACCAGAGGCTATTTGCAAGGATGGAAAAATTCAGTTTTCTACTTTGAAAAGCAGATGAGCTTATTCCTGTACTACTAATCGGGGGTGGTTGCAGGTCCAGAGTCGAAGAAACCAGCCAAGAAGAGAGCTGGAGTCAGCTGTTCTGTCATCCTGTGGTTTGGAAACCAGCCACTGCCCTTCCCATGTCTTAGATTTCCCTCTGGAAATCTGAGGTTTACATACTGTTCCCTCCCAAGGGACTAAAACGATTAAAGGCCTATTTTAAAAAGAGCATAATCTGATTCTATTCACATGAACAAGGTACTTCCCTAACCTCATCAATCCCTTCTTAGCCTGACCATGTATTCATTCATCTAGTCAATAAACACTTAATAAAGCTTCTCCAATGAGTGAGACATTCCGGGAGACACGAAGGCACTGTGCTTGGAGGCATAACCTCAACTTCATGCAGGTGGAAGCCAATGTGTGGGTTTAAGCCAGAGGAGCCAAGACCTCATCACCCAAGCCTGGAGCCCCCACCCCATTTCAACTGTCGAGGGACCACACAGAGATGCCTGGGTCCTCCACTTCAGAGTCTTTTGTGAGACTGCAGCCAAGAAGTTGGCCAGGGACAGGGCTTTATCTGAAGACTACACTGGGGAAGGTTCTGCTTCCAAACTCACTTTTGTTGTTTTGACAGGATTCAGTTCCTCAAAGGTTATTGGACTGAAGGCCTCAGTTTTCCACTAGCTGTTGGCTTGAGAACACTCTCACTTCTTTGCTATACTTGCCTCCTCAACATGGCAGCTTGTTCCATCACAGACAGCAAAAGAATGTAGGGGGAAGAGGAGAGGGAGCGAGAGAGAGTGAGTCTGCTAGCAAGATAGACGTCACAATCAGTTGTAACATAATTACAGAAGTGATGTCCCATCACTTTTGCTGTATTTTATCAATTAGAAGTAAGACTTAGTGATTTTGCTTACATTCATTAGGAGGAGTAATTAGAGCAGTCCATTGAAGTGGATTGAATGGCCCCCAAAGTTATTGACGCTTAATCCCCACTGTAAATGTTTAGGGTGGGAAATCCTGTTATGGTAATTGAAAGGTGAGGCCTAAGGACCATGCCCTGCTGAATGGATAAATAATGGTGGTCATGGGTTTTGTTTTGAGGTCTTTAAAAGAAGAGCACCATGTGAGAAACTCTCCCTCTCTGCTCCACCATTTTCTGCCATATGAGACCCCTGCATTGCTGTAAAGCCACCACCAAAGAAGACTCTCACCAGATGTGTTCCCTGGACTTTGGACTTCCCATCCTCCAAAACTATAATCAATAAATTTCATTTTCTCACAAATTACCTATTTCCAGGTATTTTATTATAAACAACAGAAACGAACTAATACAGACATGAATATTGTATCCAAGGGTAGCTTGAAATCTAAATATCTGAGTTCTGTCTATGGGAATTTTTAAGTGTTTCCATTGCATTTGTTAACTCACTGAAGAATTCTGGACCTGTTGTTAGCTTGTATTTCTTTTTAACACAAGTAATTCATGTTTTTGAAGAAAAATGCAGTTGAGTACAAAGAAAAAAATCACCCAATATTCTATAAGAGGTAACCACTGTTAACTTTTTAATGTACATATTTTAAATTTAAATTTGTATGTAATAAATTGAAAGGTCTTTTTGTTGTTCTTATACTTCACATTTTAATGCTCTTTCCAACTGAATTCAGATATTCACCTTTATGTTCTTTTAGTTATTATGGTTCCTACTTAAGAACTGAGAAAATAATAAATATACACATAAGAATAGACCTTTAGATATTAATGTGCATCAGAATAATCAAGAAAGCCTGTTAAAAATAAAATTTCTGGAAGCCCATTCAGCAGATTTAGGGTGGGACCCTTGATCTATGTATGAATCTGCATTTTCAAGAAAGTCCCAAGTGATTCTCACACAGGTGGCAGATTAGCATACTTTGAGAAACCCTGGGATATTACTAAATGAACCTAGTATTCCTTTAGGAATTGCTAGTAATCTCTTTTTGAGATGCGAAGTTGCACATCCAAAGTTATTTACTTATTTAGGGACTGAACTGAGCCAAGATCTCAGAGCTCCTGACTCAGTCTTTATTAATTTTACTTTTAAGTGCCTACTTCTTGTCAGGCAGAAATTGCAGCATGACCAACAGGCTATTCCAATCCTGAGGGGAAGAGAGGGTATGGTGGATTGGTGAGACCTATCTTTGGGCATTCTGCTAAATATATTAAGGGAAAATCTGATGGGGGTCATGCATAATAGGTGAGGATGGATCACACACTCATGACTCTGTTTCACAGTCGTGTGAAGCTTAAGTCATCCCTGATTTATAGAAAAAAATAACTGGCGTTTATTCGGCTAAGAGATGCAAATTTGGTCACCAAGTATTTATTAAGTGACCATACTGCTTTCATAAGGTCATTACAAATTGTTCCCATTTTTTCTCAAAGTACAGAAAATATAAAGAATACATCAACCCATCTTACAGAAATGAGGCCCTATATTAATTATTTGGTATATTTTAATTTCAATCACTTTTCTCTTCATGTATTAAACAGTTAAATATAAGACTCTAAATAATAAAGGATAAATACAGAGAATGCTTTTTAAAATTGCTTTATTAACTTCACAATATATAATGAGCATCTTTTCATGCTATAGGCAAAACTCCCCTGCTGACAGAAACTTACAAATAGGGTAAAAAACACAACATTCAATTAGAAGCTGGTAATGGGAGACCCACAAGAAACAAGTAACATCAAAATGTTTACAAGAGAAGTACATCACAAACATGTAAGTTGAGGAAGCAGGTTTCTCCCTATAAACTTTAAGGAAAACATCAGGATTCAGGGCATAAGGCAAAACTCATCACGATGGTCATGGTGAGGGGGGTCAGTGCTAACTGCCCGCAGACTGTGACTCAAGTGCTTTTCCCTCAGCTTTTCCATGAGCTGCCTCACCTCCTCCCCAATCCTATCCCTATTGTCTTCTCTCATCCTTGCCTGGGGCTCTCCAAGCCTATGCATCCCGTCCCATCTATACTGCAGGATGGGCTGCCTAACGCGGAACCGCCTACGATTTCCTCTAGGCACAGAGTATTCATCAGCTTCCAAAAGGAGGGCCAAGGGCTCTCCCCCTTTAGTAGCAACTGGCTCCTTTTCATCTTTTTCTTCATTTTCCTGTTGGGCACTTTCCTTCTTGAGATTTTTTACCACTTGCTCCTCTTTGGACTCCATTACTCCTAGAAGACAAGAAAAAGGACTGAATTCTTGGTGAACTGATCAGCACCGAGGACAGAGGCCCCACTACGCACCTTTCAAAATTCAGAGCCTGAAATTTCACTTTTTCCCACCTGAGAGGCCCCGTGCGCCCTCTAGGAGGAGCCCCTCCCTCCCGCAAAGCCCACCATTTTCCCTGCAGATCCACTGCCAGGCCCCTGCAGGCATCAAAATGGAGGACGGGGATGACGGTGGAGATGAGGGGACGGGAAGGGGAGGGATTGGGGTCTCAGACTGGGCTACCCACACGTCCCTCACCCCCGCCCCCCACCACTGTCCCTCGCACCGACCTGGGTCTATCCGTGCAGTCTCCTCCTCCTCCTCCCGATTCTCGCCGCGAGGTGCGCCGCCGGGACACTTAGCCCCGCAGACCTGCAGACGGTCGGGGTGGGGGGAGCGGGGCTGCTGCAGACGAGCGCTCGGCGCCCACCCGCCGCCACCAACCATTTTACCATTTTCACTACTCGTCCATCCATAGACCTCTGCAGGCACCAAAATGGAGGACAGATGATGGGGGAGCAGGGAAAGGGTCTCAGACCAGGCTCTGCATCCGCCCCCCATCAGTGTCCCTCGCACCGACCTGGGTCTATCCGTGCAGTCTCCTCCTCCTCTTGATTCTCGCCGCGAGGTGCGCCGCCGGGACACTTAGCCCCGCAGACCTGCAGACGGTCGGGGTGGGGGGAGCGGGGCTGCTGCAGACGAGCGCTCGGGGCCCACCCGCCGCCATCCAGACCCTTCCCAGCCCTGGGCCCTCCTCGCCGCCCTCGCCCTGCGTCTCCTGCCCCCACCCTCGGCTGCCCCGACCCCGCGCTGTGTTCACCGATTTCCTGCAGGGAGTCGAAGGTGACTTCCCGTCGCTCTTAGTTGCTGTGCTGCCCCCCTGAAACCCTTGCCACCCCTTGACCCCCACGCCATTATGTTCCCAAGAATGCTGGGGTGTGGAGAAAGCTGCGGGACCCGCTGCTCTGTTCCCCTGCGCCCGCCGCGGGGGTGGGTAAGTAGCCGAAGCCCAGGGCTCCGCGAGCGGGGCCGGGGCCCTTACCTGCTCCGCTTTCCCCAGGCCCCGTGCCAGCCCGCCGTGCGCAGGGCAGCGGGGAGCTGGTAGCCAGACGGGAATGACGACTGCACCGAAGGCTGCGTCGCTCTGCAGCTCCAGGTCACGTGAGGGCCGCGCGTCAGCGCCGAGCTCGCCCCCCAATTCAGGAGGCCACTGCAGCAGGAACCCTCCCCCCGCGCCGCCTGCACACGCACAGCCTCAGTACCCGGCCTGTCTGCGTGCGGTGCCTGAGCGCGCACAGCCCTGCCAGTCTTCTCGGTCCTCTCCAATCTGAGAGCCCACAGGTGGCATCACCGTCTTACGGTTGGAGTTTGCCCTTCTCTTGTTACCAAGGAAAGTCTGTACCCCCATCCCTGGCTTTGGCCTTGGCCTTTTCTGCTTTCTTTCTACTTCTCCCTGGCTGTATATATGCTTCTTAATAATTTCTCCACATTTCCTTTTCTTAAATAAGCATGCCTCAAAAAATTGAATATTATGAAATTTTTCTTCAAAGGAATTGCTTCAACCTGGGGAAGTAAGAAACAAACAAACAAACAAACAACAAAAACGAAATTACTGTTTATATTCACCTGTACACGCAGAAAATATTTTGTTTGGATTCCACACACCATCATTTTTAAAGCATTCTAGTTTGTTTGAAAATTTTATGGGGGAACAAAAAAGAAAGACTCTTCCTGAACACAGTCGGTATTATGAAAATGATCTGTGAAATAAATCTTCAGAGAGAACTAAAATAATCAGATGTCAGATCTTGGCCATTTTATGTAAATAACTTACTGTTTTTTCCTTCTGGGACAAATTTCAAGTTTTGTTAATAAACATTTCTATTTTATTCTATTATAATTAACACTCATTAAATATGGACAAGCATTTGCTGACAACTGATGTCATTTGTTGGAAATTAATGGCTATTACTATTGATGAAAAAGAAAGACCTGTAAGGCCAAGGCAGATTTAGGGATGCAGCGATAGTTCGATTATCCCTGCCCTGGCGAGCGGTTGAGAAGGTGTGGGTCTTCCCACCACCATATTCCAGAGCCTCTCATTTCCTCCTTCAGTCTCCTGATTGTTGCTTACTCCAAAAATGTAGGAGAGGTGACCAAGGTGGTGACCTTAGTAAATGCCTTTGGTTCTTTTCCTTCATTTCTTCCCCAAGTTCCCACCTAGTGACGCACCTCCCAGCAAAGATGAGAGGTCTGTTTCCATACTGGAAACCAGAATGGGGCTCTTCTACAGCTCTGTGGTGGGAGATACCAAGAAGAGTGCAGAAGTAATTGCTGGGGTGGACAGCCTCCAAAGACTTCCTGCTCTCTTCTCTTTTTTGCCTAGTCCAGGTAGAATCCTCTATGGGACCTTTCTATTATTTCTCACCTGGTTTTGGAAGTACAGACTGCTGGGACCCCAGCCTTAAGTGCTTTACTTCCAGATCACCCAGGAAGAGCCTAACCTTGCTGTAGGCTCACTATCTGCCAGTCTATATATACCCTCATAACCCAGGGCATGAGGAACACTTTCTGCTAACCATCCTGAGTAAACTTGGTGTTTTCAACTCAGAGGTCTGTGAAACCCTTAAATGTTATTCAAAATTAACTGTGTGGGGAGGGCAGCAGTGCTATATTTATATTTTTCTGGAGAGAGGTGTCATACTTCCTAGCAGATTCTCAAAAGAGCAGATTCTCCAAAGTGATTCCTTCCACCACAAAATGTTTGACTCCCTGACCTACGCTCTTCTCTCTCTCTCTCTCTCTCCCTCCCTCCCTCCCTCCCTCTCTCTCGTCACTTCTTCTCACCTTAGACTCCCCCTTTTTTCCACTTTTATTCTACCCATTGGCCATCCTAGAAACCTGGCCATCATCCTTGAATCCCTCTACATTTTCTCTCATATTCAATTATTAACCAAGTCTGGTTAAGTCTCGCTTTATATGTTTTTAAAGAAGCTTTATGAAGCTATCATTCACATACCATAAAATTTGCCCACTTACTATGTACAGTTCAATAATTTTTAGTATATTCATAGGTATATGCAACCATCACCACAGTCAATTTTAGGACATTTTCATCACCTTGAAAAGAAACCCCATATTCTTTTCCTATCATTTCTCTATCTCCCAATCATCTCCAGGCCAAACAATAGCATATTTTCTGTCTCTGTAGATTTTTCTATTTTGGACATTTTATATAAATGAAAGTGTATATGTGTTTTTTTGACATTGGCTTCTTTCATTTAGCATAATGTTTTTAAGGTTCATGGTAACATTATGATTAATTGTTTGAGGACCTGCCAAACTGTTTTCCGAAATGGCTGACCATTTTACATTCCTACCAGTAGTGTATGAGGTTCTGATTTCTTCACATTCTTGTCAACACTTGTTATTATCTGAAATTTTGCTTCTAACCATTTTAAAGAGAGTGAAGTGGTATATCGTAGTTGCTTTGATTTGCATTTCCTGACAACTATTGATATTGAACATCTTTTCATGTGCTTATTGGATATTTGCATATCTTTCTTGGAGAAACAGCTGTTCAGATCCTTTGCCCATTTTTTATTTGTATTATATTTCTTTTATTATTGAGTTGTAAGAGTTTTTATGTATTCTAGATGGATATCCCCTATCAGATATATGATTTGCAAATATCTTAACCCATTCTTTGGGTTGTTTTATCACTTTATTAATGGTGCGCTTTGAAACACATAGTTTTTAATTTTGATGAAATTCAAATTATTTATTTTATTCTTCTGCTTTTGGTGTCATATCTAAGAATCCTTTGCCTAATCCAAGGCTATAAATATTTATCCCTATGTTTTCTTCTAGAAGTTTTATAGTTACATCTCTTCCATTTAGGTCTTCAGTCCACTTTGAGTTTATTTTTTATAAGGCAGGAAGTAAGAGTGTAACTTCATTCTTTTGCATGTGGCTATCCAATTGCTCCAGCACCACCACTTGTTGAAAAGACTATTCTTTCTCTACTGAATTGTCTTGGCATCCTTGTCAAAATTTAGTCCATAGGGTTAGAGTGTGGTGCTGGTAACACCAAGGTCATACGTTCCCATCCCTGTACCAGCCAGCCACCATAAAAAACAAAAATTCAGTCCATAGTAGTTATATGGTTTTATTCTTGGACCCTCAAAACTATTCCATTGATCTCTATGTCGGTTTGTGCCAATAGCAGTATCACACTGTTGTAATGACCATTGCTTTGTGATTAGTTTAGAAATTGTGAAGTGTGAGTTCTAGTTTGTTTGTTTTTTTTTTTTTTCAAAATTATTTTGACTATTCTGGGTCCCTTGAAATTCCATATGAATTGTAGAAGCAGCTTGTCAATTTCTACAAAGAAGTCATCTGGGATTCTGATATAGATTGCATTGAATTTGTAAATCAATTTGGTGGGCATTGTTATCTTAACAATATTAAGTCTTCCAATCCATAAACATGGGATGTTTTTCCGTTATATAGGTATTCCTTAATTTCTTTTAACAATATTTCCAAAAATCAGAGTATAAGTTTTGCACATATTTTGTTAAATTTATTCCTAAATATTTAATTCTTTTTCATACTATTGTGAATAGAATTGTTTTCTTAAGTTTTTATTTTTTATTTTAATTTATGAGTAATAATTGTATATGGATACAATGTGATGTTTTAATAGATGTTTACACTGTGCCGTGATTAAGTCAAGCTAATTAATAAATACATCAATTCACATATTTATCTTTTGTGCTGAGAACATTTAAAACATACTTTTTTAGCAGTTTTAAAATACACAATGTATTATTATTAATTATAGTCACCATTCTGAGCAATAAGTCACTAAAGCTTATTCCTTCTATCTAACTGAAACTTTGTGCCTTTTGATCAGCATCTCACCTTTCCCCATCCACCCCCTTCCTTCAGCCTCTGATAACCACGATTCTACTCTCTACTTCTATGAGTTCTACTTTTTTTTTGATTCTACATATGAGTAAGGTCATGTGGTATTTATCTTTCTGTGTCTGGCTTATTTCATTCACCCTCAAGGTTCACACATGTTGTTGTAGATGACAGAATTCCCTTTTTTTTTTAAGGCTGAATAGTATTCCATTCTGTATATATACCACATTTTCTTTATTCATTCATTCACTGATGTATGTTTAGGTTGCTTCCATATCTTAGGTATTGTGAATAATGCTGCAATGAACACAGGAGTGCAGATATCATTCGAAATACTGATTTATATGGAATTGTTTCCTTAATTTCATTTTTAGGTTGTTCATTGGTAAATGTAGAGAAACATAGGAGAATTTTTTTTGTATAATCTTATATCCTGCAACTTTGCTGAACTCATATACTAGTGTAATTTTTAGGGGATTTCTTATAATTTTCTATATATAACATGATGTCATCCGCAAATAGAGATGGTTTTATTTATTTCTAATCAGGATGCCTTTAATTGCTTTTCACTGCCTAATTATTCAGAAAGAAACTCCAGTGCAATGCTGATTAGGAGTGATGGGAGTAGAAATCATTGTCTTATACCTGACTTTAGGGGAAAAGCATTCAGTCTTTCACCATCAAGTATAATGCTAGCTTTGGGGTTTCTGTAAATGCCTTTTATCAGGTTGTGGAAGTTTCTCCCTACCTCTGGTTTGTTGAGTGATTTTATCATGAAAAGTTGGAATTTGTCAAATGTTTTTCTGCATATATTGAGATGATCAAGTGATCTTTAAAAATTCTATTGATGTGATATATTATAATAACTTATTTTTGTGTATTAAGCCAACCATGCATTCTTGAGATAAATCACTTTTAGTCGGGATGTATAATATTTGTATGTATTGCCATATATTTTTCTAGTATTTTGTTGAAGATATTTGCATCCATATTCACAAAATATATTGGTCTGCAGTTTTCTATTCTTGTATGCCTTTGTCTTCTTTTAGAATTAGGGTAATAGCCAGCCTTATAAAATTAGTTGAAGTGTTCCCTCCTCTCCAGTTTTTTGGGGAAGACTTTGAGAAGGATAGCTTTTAAATTCTAGAAGTGTTTGGTAGAATTCATCATTGAATCCATCCAGACCTGAGCTTTTTCTCTGCATGTAGTTTTTTGATTACTAATTCAACCTCTTTGCTTTTTATAGGTCTATTCAGGTTGTCTATTTCTTCTCAAGTGTGTTTTTCTAGAAATTTGTCCATTTTACCCAATTTATCTTATTTGTTTGTATAAAGTTGCTCATAGTGTTCCTTTATAATCTTTTTATTATTATTATTTCCTTAAGATTGTTAGTAATTTTTGCCTCTTCCATTTCTGATTCTCATAATTTGGGCCTTCTCCCCCTTTTTAAATTTTGTTGATCTTTTTAAAGAACCGTCTTGTGGTTTCATTAATTTTTTCTCTTTTTCTATTCTATAGTTCATTAACTTTTACTCTCATCTTTATTATTTGCTTCTGCTTACTTCGTGTTTAGTTTGCTCTTTTTTTCTTCTGGTGTCTTTAGGTAGAAGTTTAGGTTGATTTCAGATATTTATTCTCTCATTATAAGCACTTCCACCGCTAAGCACTTCTAAGCACCCTCAAAGCATTTCTTCAGCTGCATCCCCATAAGTTTTGATATGTTGTGTCTTCATTTTTATTTACCTCAAAATATTTTCTGATTTCCCTTTTTATATCTTCTTTGAACCATTGGTTTTTTAGGGATGTATTAACTTCCGCATATTTGTGAGTTTCCTGAATGTTTTTCTGTTAATGAGATCTAATTTCATTCCATTGTGGTTAGAGAACATACTTTGCATTTTTCCTCTCTTTTTCAATTTATTGAAAAAAAATTTATTTTATTATTTATTTTCTTTTTGATGGCCTTGCATGTTTTCTATCTTGGAGAATGTTCCATGTACACTTGAAAAGAAAAGTATAGTGTGTTGCTGAATGGCATACTCAACAAATATCGTTTAAGCCTAGTTGGTTTATAATATTGTTTGTCTTCTGTTTCTTTCTTGATCTTCTGTCTAGTTGTTCCACTTATTATTGTTAAAGCAATACTCATGTCAACTGCTTTTGTTGAATTGTCTACTTCCCTCTTCATTTCTGTCAGTTTTCACTTCACGTGTTTTGGTGCTATTTTATTAGGTTTCTACATGTTTGTAATTGTTATATTTTCCTGATAGATTGACCTTTTATTATTATAAAATATCTCTTTTTATCTCTACTAATAGTTTTTGTTTTATATTTAATTTGTTTGATATTAGTACAGCCACCCCAGCTCTGTTATGGTAGCTGTTTGCATGAAATATCTTTCCCAACCTTTTACTTTCAATCTATTTGTATATTTGAATCTAAATAAAGTGTGTCTATTGTAGAAAGCATATAGTCATGGGTCCCATAACAATGGGTATATGTTCTGAGAAATGCACTGTTAGGCAATTTTGCTATTAAGCAAACTTCATAGTGTGTACTTACACAAACCTAAATGGTATAGCCTACTACACACCTAGGCTATATGGTATAGCCCATTGCTCTGACCACTGTTGTATATGTGGCCCTTCATTGATCAAAACATCATTATATGGCATATGGCTGCAGTTGAATCTTGTATTTTTGTTTAGTGTGACACATCTACCTTTTGATTGAATTGTTTAATATATTTATTGCTATTATTGATATAGTTAGATTTATATCTGCCATTTTATGTCTCATTTCCTATTTGTCTAATGTCTTTTTTTTCTTTTATTTCCCCTTTACAACTTTGGCATGAAGTGAATATTTTCTATTGCAGCTTTTAAATAGTTGTAAGGGTTTTTTTCACTATAGTTTTGAAGGTTTTTTTTTAATGATTGTTCTAGAGCATACCACATACTTCTTATCAAAATCAGCTGCAGTTTACAATAGATTAATTCTAGTGAGACATAAAATTGTTAATCCTATATAGCTCTGTCCCCTTCCCCTCATCAGTGGTATTATTGTTATACATATTATATCTATTAATTTCACAAATCCGACAATATGATGTTATAATTACTGATTTACCATCTATATTCATTTCCTAAGCCCAGCACAGGTTTGCTGATACTCACCTTCTTCGTGCTGTAACTGTCAAACATATTCCAAATAAAATACATTTCTATATATTATAAGCTAAGCTATCCATTATATACCTATTATTTTTATACAATTGCTCTATAAATAAATTAAAAGAAGACAGAAAAGAACTATGCTTTTATACTGTCTTTCATAATTTACTAATTACCTTTACTGGTGCTCTTTGTTTTCTTGTATGTGTGGTTTCAAATTATCATTTGTGGTCACTTGTGTTCAGCCTGAAGAACTTCCTTATAAGGTGGATCTGCTGACAACAAATTCTCTTGGTTTTCTTTTATGTGGTAATATTTTCGTTTTGCCTTTTTTTTCAAAAGTTAACTTTGCTTAGATTTAGGATTCTTGGTTGACAGGTTTTTTTTCCTTGAGCCTTTTGAATATGTTATCTCACTTTACTTCTGGCTTCCATTGCTTTTGCTGAGAAATGAGCTGTTAATTTTAATGGGTTCTCTTGTAAATCATGAGTCATTTTTTCCTTCTTTTTGCTTTGAATATTTTTACTATAAAGTGTCTGTTTGTGGATCTCTTTGTGTTTATCTAACTTTGTTGTTGATCTTCCTGGATGTGTATGTTAGTGCTTTTCAATAAATTTGGGAAATATTTAGACATTACTTCTTGAATATTTTTTATGCTCTTTTCTCTTCTCTCCTAGTGGTACTTTCACTATGCATATGTTAGTGTGCTTAATTGTGGCCTGCACTTCTCTGTGACTCTGTTCCCTTTTCTTTATTATTTTTCTCTCTTTTCTTTTGATTGCATAATTTTTATCAATCTATCTTCAAGTTTTCTTCTTCCACTT
Source organism: Galeopterus variegatus (assembly GCF_000696425.1). Taxonomy (NCBI): domain Eukaryota; kingdom Metazoa; phylum Chordata; class Mammalia; order Dermoptera; family Cynocephalidae; genus Galeopterus; species Galeopterus variegatus. The sequence continues at coordinate 15,123 of NW_007742716.1, forward strand.
CAAGTCTACTGTTGAGCCCCTTTTATGACTCTTTCATTTGTTTCATTTTATTTATTGAACTTTTTGACTTCAGAATTTATATTGGGTTCTTTTATAATTTCTATCTCTTTATTGATATTTTACATTTAATGTGACATTTTCATCATACATTTATTTACTTCTTTAATCATGCTTTAGTTCTTTGCACATATTTATAATAGCTACAGTAAGTGGTATCAGTATCCACCCACTAGCTAACTGAGAAACCTGTTCATTATCCTTGAATCACTCTACCTCACTCTTCACATTCAATTAAGAACCAAATCTGGCTAACTTTACTTCCTACATAATTCTGGGATGTTCAGTTTCTTTCCATTTCTTTTACCACCATAACCTCATACCTGAAATATTGGAACAGCCTCTTTTGTTATATTAATATGCAATAAATCTAATTTCGAACTTCAGTGGCAGGTAGCTGGGACCATAAGGAGAAATCCTGACTTTCTGCCCTTTTCGGGAAGAAAGCCCTCTGGCTACAAGCTGGAAAGAGAGTAATCCCTGTGTTCTTGGCTGCAGCAGTCTCAAAATGAATGTTCAACTTGCTGAGCAGGGGCAGGGGAAAGGGGGCAGTCTTAATTCTAGTATCACAGGCTCTCAATTTTCTTACTAGATTTTCATAGATTTTCTTGAATAGAGTTTTTTTATTTGCTTTATGATCATTTATATGCCTTTAGGATCATTCCCAGAGGCTTTAAATAGCTGTTTTAAAAATAATTTTCACCAGTTTCACTAGGGAATGGGTTTCTGGAGGTCCTTATGTTGCCATGTTGGAATTCAATCCTCTCTCTCTCTACACACACACACACACACACACACACACACACACACACACACACACACATTTTCTAGGTTATCCAATTTGTTGGCACATCATTTTTCATTATGTAATTGTCTCATGATCTTTTCTACTTCTGTCATATCGGTTGTAACGTCTCTTCTTTCATTTATGATTTTATTTATTTGGGTCTTAACTCCTTTTTTGTTAGTTTAGGTAAAGGTTTGTCAATTTTGTTTATCTTTTCAAGAAAACAACTCAGTTTTGTTGATCTTCTGTATCATTTTCCTAGTCTCTATTTTTATTTATTTCCACTCTGGTCTTTGTTATTTTCTTTTTTGTGTGCTAAAATTGGACTTAATTTTTCTTCTTTTTCTAGTTCTTTGAGGCAGAATGTTAAGTTGCTTGCATTTATTGCCATAAACTTCCCACTTATAACTTCTTTTGCTATATCCCATAAGTTTTGGAATGTTGTATTTTTATGTTCATTAGTTTCAAGGTAGTTTTTAATTGGGCTTTTAATTTCTTTATTGACCCATTGGTTGTTCAGGAGCATGTTTTTCACTTTCTATGTATTTGTGAATTTTCTGAAATTCTTCCTGTTATTGATTTCTAGTTTCCTGCAACTTCTGCCTTTACTTTGAGTTCAGGTGAGGCAATTGGATGGGCTCTGGTATTTTACAAGACCACTGGCTGAGATCTGCAATCTGGCTGAGCTACTAGATGAGCACTGCAGTGGCCTCTGATCATGCCTGGCCATGTGTATTCCCTGGCCTGATGGTATCGCTCTTTGAGTTCATCAGATAGACAGGGTTGCAGGAGGGGTCCTGAGGTTAGATAGAGTTGCTGATCAAGATAGACTCAGACAGCTGCTATGCTCAGTACAAATGCATGATTGAGGGGAGGGCTGACACAGGCAGAGTGAAATTGTTTTTCTTACTCTTTACATGAGATTGTTATTCTGTTCTGTGGACTACACAGGTGACTCAGGCTTATTCCATGTTTGGGCGGAGGGGCTTCATGTAGATGTTTTTATCCATGGGTAGTTGCTAGTTGAACTTTCTGTGTGTGGCAGTGAAGCCTGGGAACTCCTATTTTGCCATCTTACTGATGTCTAGCCTTTATTCTAATTTCTAGATTGATATCATGGGAATGTGTTTTTGATCTGGAGAAAGTGACTTCCTTTTTCTTATTTTAACATCTAAAACATGGTAATACAATCAACCATCCAGAAGAAAAACAATAGGGAAAAATTAATTACCTGAAAGTAAGGTGTATTATTGAGCTACAATAATAAAGGGTTTTTTTATTTATTTTTTATTTTTTATTTTTTGGCCGGTAAGGAGATCACAACCCTCGGCACCATGCTCAGCCAGCGAGCGCACCGGCCATCCCTATATAAGATCCGAACCCGCAACCTTGGCGCTACCAGCACTGCACTCTCTGAGTGAGCCATGGGGCCAGTCCTTAATTTTTTTTAATTGATTTTATTTATTGAATCGAAATCAATTATGCATATTTTTCAGGTTGAACATTGATATATGTTGATTAAATCAATATTACTAGCATATATATTGTTACAAATCATAATTATTCTTTATGCCCCTTGTCCAACCTCTCCCCTTCCCCCATTCCCTCCCCCTCCCCGCTAAAATTGCCCTAGATTTCTTCTCTCCTTCTGAAAGAGTAATGGTTACTCTGTTGATTTGTTGCTGAGATGATCTGTCCAATGCTGAGAGATGTGATCAGGTCCCCCAATATTATCATAGAGCAGATGCTGCAAAAGCGGCTCGACCCCACAGCCCCCACGCATATGGTCCGCCAACCACTGGAGTGCATTCACACAAGAAGAGTCACCAGCAGAGACAAAGAAA
>NW_007742716.1:18701-20869 GCF_000696425.1 Galeopterus variegatus
TGGCTGTGGCATCTAGCCGCTTTTGCATCAGCCATGGTTATTGTGGTGGTTGTGGTGGGCCACCCATGTGGAGGTGCTGTTTTTGGCATGCTCCTTGGCACTGGCAGTATGCCTGGTTGTGGGGTGTGTTTCTTTCCCTTCTCCATGCCTCTGGTCCCTGGGCAGGCCCCAAGGCACTGGTGCCATGTGCCTGGTTGTGGGGAATGGGTCCAGTCCCCTTCTCCATGTCCCGGGTCCCTGGGTGGGCCCTGAGGTACTGGTTCAGTGTGCTTGGTTGTGGGAGGGGGGTCCGGTCCCCTTCTCTAAGCCTCGGGTACCCAGGTGGGCCCTGAGGTGCTGACATTTTGTGCCTGGTGTGGGAGGAAGGTCCAGACTCCTTCTGCATGCCTCTGGGCCAGGCAGGCCCCAAGGTGCTGGAACGGTGTCCCTGGTTGTGGGAGAGAGGTCCAGTCCTCTTCTCCTTGCCTCAGGACCCTAGGTGGGCCCCAAGGTACTGGCATGGTGTGCCTTGTTGGGGAAGGAGGGTCTGGTTCCTGGCTCCATGCCTCAGGTCACTGGGTGGGACCCAAGGTGCTGGTTTGGTGTGCCTGGTTGTGGGAGAGAGGTCTAGTCCCCTTCTCCAAGCCTCAGGTCCCTGGGTGGGCCCTGAAGCGCTGGCTCAGTGTGCCTGGTTGTGGGAGAGAGGTCCAGTCCCTGTCTCCATGCCTCAGGTCCTAGGGCAGGCCCTGAGGCACTGGTACAGTGTGCCTGGTTGTGGGAGAGAGGTCCAGTCCCCTTCTCCATGCCCTGGGTCTCTGGGTGCGCTCCGAGGTGCTGGCGTGGTGTGCCTGGTTGTGGGAAGGGGGTCCAGTCCCCTTCTCCATGCTTCAGGTCCCCAGGCTGGCCCCGAGGCACTGGTGAAGTTTGCCTGGAAGGGGGAGTGGGTTCCGGTCCCCAGATCTAAGCCTCCAGGTCCCAGGCAGGCCCCAAGGTGCTGGTGGTGTGCCTGGGCTGGAACTTAATTTTTTGTCCTTTGCTTGTAACACTGGGGAACTTCCTGTGGTAACCAGTACTTGGGCTGTGTGGTTGCTTAAATTGCTACTTTGCTGCTGTTTCCCTAGGGAAGGCTTTTTTTGTAGCTGAGGGTTTAATGGTTGACCCTATAGGTACTTCCGGCTCTCCAGAGACCAGGTGGATCTGTGTTCTGTAGAATCACTGATCTGGGCATGAGTTTTTCATCAAACTACACCCCATTCAATTCTGCATTCCTTGCCTGTCTCCTGTGAGTGGTCCTGTGCTGACTGAGTGGCGGATCGGCTGTCCTTGATGTGTCCCAGTGTACCCCTGGTGGGCCTGTCTCCCCCACCGCCCGTGCTGCAAACCCTTCCCATGTAATCGGCCCTGCGCCGGTCCCTTGCACTGACTCACCGGCCTCTGAGTGGCTCCCTTTTTTCAGTTGTTCTGCCTCCTTGCTCCTGCGTGGTTCCATTGGTTCCATTAGCGTTCCTCCTTGCTCCTGCGTGGTTCCATTAGCGTTCTTGCTGTCCTGGGGGCCACCAAGGCCCTCTTCTCTCTTGCTGCCTCCTAGTGACTCCATCTGAAGGGCACAGCTGCCGCTTCTGCCGGCTCCTGCTCCATGCACTTATCAGCTTGAGCCTTAAAGCAGCAGTGGCCCGAAATACTCAGAGCAGCTTTTTCTTTCTCTCATTGTAGTTTGTCCCGCCTTCATGAACTCCATAGGTCTCTCCTCCTCTTCCCCTGAGCTCCTGCATCCCCAGCTTGGCTGATATTATATTTTTATAGTTGTAAATTTGGTTGATTTTGTGGGAGAGAGTGACGCTGTGGAACGTCTATTCCACCATCTTGATTGGATCTCTACAATAATAAAGTTTTAGATACCAGAATAAGAGTGACAAATAACAGAAAAAGCAATACGAATCAACACAAGCAAATATTTTTAAGTATGTAGTATTCATTAAATATAAAGTTTTATATCAGTAGAGAAGCATGCAGTACTTTGGAAACAGTGTTGGAATAATTTGTGAAGATTGATATGAGCCTTATTTTCTGATAAAGTAAATTTAATAAGGATTAAAGATTTAGAGGTAAAACTAAAATATTAATGGAGTAGAAGAAAATATACATATTTTAATTCACAGAATGGGGAAGATGCACAAAAGCTTAGTATA
>NW_007742717.1:0-271 GCF_000696425.1 Galeopterus variegatus
TTTTTTCTCTATTTCTTGACCTCATATTATTTTGTTAAGTTTTTTCATATTTCCAAGTAAATTCCTATTGGGATGCCATGCTATCTTGTTACAGACCACAAAATAAGATGGAAGGGTTTCCAATTTGTTTTATAAACTAGCAAAACTTTTACTACTGAACTGGATAAAGAGTAATAAATGTGTGATCAATGTCATTCATAAACTTAGTTTCTTAAGCTAATTAAACCTTCCATTTAAAGGAATAACATTTGAAAAATTCCAAACTGAAAAC